>NW_015541005.1:1784795-1787392 GCF_001515605.1 Sinocyclocheilus anshuiensis | reverse complement strand
CACACACACACACACACACACACATACACACACACACATACACACGCACACACACAAACACACACACGCACGCACGCACGCACGCAAACACACACACGTTTGTTTCTGTGAATTGTGGGGACTTTCCATAGACTTCTATTACTTTTACACTGACCAGACGATATTTACTATCCCCTAACCCTACCCCTCATAGAAAACCTGTTTGCATTGTTTCACTTTCAGATAAACATCATTTACTATTTTTAATATTTTTCCCTCGTGGGGACCGCCCAAAATGTCAAAAATTTCAGGTTTTACTATCCTTGTGGGGATATTTGGTCCCCACAATGTGGCATAAACAAGTACACACACACACACACACACACACACACAAGCTGTACAAACCCTGAGAGGTGCCTACCTAGACAATACAGTTTTGAACATCATAGTACTGTAGTTATTTTTACTGTAGTTATTTTTGCTTACATCAATATCAATACACACAATAAAATCACAAACAGGGACAAAAACAAAAATAAATAAAATAAGGTGACACTAATTAAGCTAATAAAGCTAATAAAGTATTTAATATAAAACATATGTAAAATATTTTTATTTAAATTATTTTGAAAAAATAATTAAAATATTTATATAAAAGTAATATAAACTAATATACTTAAATTATAATAAATAAATACATAAAGTATATAAGTATGATTAAAATAGTGTGATATACACAATGAAAATATTGTGATATAAACAATGTTAATAATTTAATATAAAGAATAATTAAAATGTTTATATAAAAGTAATATAAACTAATAAACTTAAATTATAATGAATAAATAATATAAGTATAATTAAAACATTGTGATATACAGTAAATTAACAATAAATAAGTAAATAAACAATGTTAATAGTTTAATATAAAGTATAATTAAAATATTTTGACAAAATTAACATATAAGCTAAACAAATAAATAAATAAATAAATAAATACCCACAACCCTTCTAAGGACAAATTGTTCTAAGAAAATTATGTAATATTATCTAATAAAGTTCGATAATACTTAAATAACATAAATAATACATAAAATAAATAAATAATATAAACATTTAACCAGGCATTAATGAGCATTAAGAAAAATCTTTAGTTGCGTCTTGTATAAATGTTTCATGCCTTTGAATACAGTGGGTACGGAAAGTTGGGTACGGAAAATTTTTCACTCTTTGTTATATTGCAGCCATTTGCTAAACTCATTTAAGTTAATTTTTTTCCTAGTCACCATCACACACATACACACGCACACACACAAACACACACACGCACGCACGCACGCACGCAAACACACACACGTTTGTTTCTGTGAATTGTGGGGACTTTCCATAGACTTCTATTACTTTTACACTGACCAGACGATATTTACTATCCCCTAACCCTACCCCTCATAGAAAACCTGTTTGCATTGTTTCACTTTCAGATAAACATCATTTACTATTTTTAATATTTTTCCCTCGTGGGGACCGCCCAAAATGTCAAAAATTTCAGGTTTTACTATCCTTGTGGGGATATTTGGTCCCCACAATGTGGCATAAACAAGTACACACACACACACACACACACACACACAAGCTGTACAAACCCTGAGAGGTGCCTACCTAGACAATACAGTTTTGAACATCATAGTACTGTAGTTATTTTTACTGTAGTTATTTTTGCTTACATCAATATCAATACACACAATAAAATCACAAACAGGGACAAAAACAAAAATAAATAAAATAAGGTGACACTAATTAAGCTAATAAAGCTAATAAAGTATTTAATATAAAACATACGTAAAATATTTTTATTTAAATTATTTTGAAAAAATAATTAAAATATTTATATAAAAGTAATATAAACTAATATACTTAAATTATAATAAATAAATACATACAGTATATAAGTATGATTAAAATAGTGTGATATACACAATGAAAATATTGTGATATAAACAATGTTAATAATTTAATATAAAGAATAATTAAAATGTTTATATAAAAGTAATATAAACTAATAAACTTAAATTATAATGAATAAATAATATAAGTATAATTAAAACATTGTGATATACAGTAAATTAACAATAAATAAGTAAATAAACAATGTTAATAGTTTAATATAAAGTATAATTAAAATATTTTGACAAAATTAACATATAAGCTAAACAAATAAATAAATAAATAAATAAATACCCACAACCCTTCTAAGGACAAATTGTTCTAAGAAAATTATGTAATATTATCTAATAAAGTTCGATAATACTTAAATAACATAAATAATATATAAAATAAATAAATAATATAAACATTTAACCAGGCATTAATGAGCATTAAGAAAAATCTTTAGTTGCGTCTTGTATAAATGTTTCATGCCTTTGAATACAGTGGGTACGGAAAGTTGGGTACGGAAAATTTTTCACTCTTTGTTATATTGCAGCCATTTGCTAAACTCATTTAAGTTAATTTTTTTCCTCATTAATGTACACACAGCACCCCATATTGACAGAAAAACACAGAATCGTTGACATTTTTGCAGATTTATTAAAAAAGAAAAACTGAAATATCACATGGTC
>NW_015541005.1:1783104-1784108 GCF_001515605.1 Sinocyclocheilus anshuiensis | reverse complement strand
CGTACACACACACACACACACACACACACACAAGCTGTACAAACCCTGAGAGGTGCCTACCTAGACAATACAGTTTTGAACATCATAGTACTGTAGTTATTTTTACTGTAGTTATTTTTGCTTACATCAATATCAATACACACAATAAAATCACAAACAGGGACAAAAACAAAAATAAATAAAATAAGGTGACACTAATTAAGCTAATAAAGCTAATAAAGTATTTAATATAAAACATACGTAAAATATTTTTATTTAAATTATTTTGAAAAAATAATTAAAATATTTATATAAAAGTAATATAAACTAATATTCTTAAATTATAATAAATAAATACATAAAGTATATAAGTATGATTAAAATAGTGTGATATGAAAATTGAAAATATTGTGATATAAACAATGTTAATAATTTAATATAAAGAATAATTAAAATGTTTAGTAATATAAAATATAAACTAATAAACTTAAATTATAATGAATAAATAATATAAGTATAATTAAAACATTGTGATATACAGTAAATTAACAATAAATAAGTAAATAAACAATGTTAATGGTTTAATATAAAGTATAATTAAAATATTTTGACAAAATTAACATATAAGCTAAACAAATAAAAATAAATAAATACCCACAACCCTTCTAAGGACAAATTGTTCTAAGAAAATTATGTAATATTATCTAATAAAGTTCGATAATACTTAAATAACATAAATAATATATAAAATAAATAAATAATATAAACATTTAACCAGGCATTAATGAGCATTAAGAAAAATCTTTAGTTGCGTCTTGTATAAATGTTTCATGCCTTTGAATACAGTGGGTACGGAAAGTTGGGTACGGAAAATTTTTCACTCTTTGTTATATTGCAGCCATTTGCTAAACTCATTTAAGTTAATTTTTTTCCTCATTAATGTACACAAAGCACCCCATATTGACAGAAAAACACAGAATTGTTGACATTTTTGCAGATTTATTAAAAAAGAAAAACTGAAATAT
>NW_015541005.1:1775096-1781870 GCF_001515605.1 Sinocyclocheilus anshuiensis | reverse complement strand
TTTGAAGGAAACCAGCTCCGCTCATCACCTGCAGAGTACCATCCCAAAAGTAAAGTGTGCTGGTAGCAGCCTCATGCTGTGGGGCTATTTTTCAGCAGCAGGGACTGAGGGACTCGTTAGAGTAGAAGAAACGCTCAGTGCAGCAAAATACAGAGATAGCCTTAATGAAAACCCAGTCTAGAGCATTCAGAACCTCAGACTGGGTGGAAGGTTCACCTTCCAACAGGACAATGACCCTAAGCACAGAGCTAAAATAACGAAGGAGTGGCTTCATAACAACTCTGTGACTGTTCTTGAATGGCCAGAGCCCTGACTTAAACCCAATTGAGTATCTCTGGAGAGACCTAAAAATGGCTGTCCACCAATGTTTACCATCCAACCTGACAGAACTGGAGAGGATCTGCAAGGAGGAATGGCAGAGGATCCCCAAATCCAGGTGTGAAAAACTTGTTGCATCTTTCCCAAAAAGACTCATGGCTGTATTAGATCAAAAGGGTGCTTCTACTAAATACTGAGCAAAGGGTCTGAATACTTAGGACCATGTGATATTTCAGTTTTTCTTTTTTAATAAATCTGCAAAAATGTCAACGATTCTGTGTTTTTCTGTCAATATGGGGTGCTGTGTGTACATTAATGAGGAAAAAAAATTAACTTAAATGATTTTAGCAAATGGCTGCAATATAACAAAGAGTGAAAAATTTAAGGGGGTCTGAATACTTTCCGTACCCACTGTATGCCTTGCCTAGGTAGGCAGCATGCTAAGTTTTGAAACACAGCCATTCAGTACACACAGCACAACCCACCTGTTACTGGCTGTCTGAATTCATTTGTTCTCAGTTTGTATATAAAGACAGGTTATGTATATGTCCAACAATCTTTCTTTTATAAATATGTAACCGTTTAAGCTGAGGGACAGCTGGTACTAATTCTATTTATTTTTGTCTGTCTATTGTTAAATATTTTGTATTAGAAACACTCATCATGTTGTTCCGAACCTGTATGACCTTCTTTCTTCCGTGGAACACGAAAGAAAAAAAAAGAAAATGCTAGGCTGAATGACAGCCTCAGTCACCCTTCACTTTCACTGTATGGAACATTTTTATGCTGTGAAAGTGAATGGTGACTGAGGCTGTCAGTATCCAATATTCTGCATACATGAAGTGAGTAAATAATGATTTTTGGGTGAACTATCCCTTTAAATATATCTTTAAAAAATCTAAATGTATTGTTTTCACCTTCTGTGGGCTGTCAGTATCCAATATTCTGCATACATAAAGTGAGTAAATAATGATTTTTGGGCGAACTATCCCTTTAAATATATCTTTAAAAAATCTAAATGTATTGTTTTCACCTTCTGTTTCCAGTACTTCTATTACAGGTTGCTGGTTTTGTGGCAGATGCAGGAGGGTTAATGTGTTGGGGACAAGCCAGAGGTCTCTGCACTTTCAGGGATCAAAAGAAGATAATCCCCCTCCCCCTGAATAGATTAAAATGCAAATTGCTGTATGAAGTCTTTGTGTCTGCCCATCGAGATTATAGCTACACGAGGGTCTCAAGGGAGACAAGGGGACATCTGGACCCTGCTTCAAGTTCTATACCAGCCATTAAAAAACATAAACGCTCTCCCCCAACACATGCATAATAGCACTTGTTCTCCTAGGATGAGATATGAGGCAGCTGTTTTGAGTAGAATTCTGTCAATTTCCGTTTTTACGGTCATACTGTATATAGAGAACTTCCAATAAATTACTATAAACTATATACACTGTAAAACACAGACATACTAATAATACATTATGTATTATACAATAGTTATAATACAACAGGTTTTTATGTTTTTGGAAGTCTCACTAAACACACTCAAGTACAGTAGAGTATGTGAAATATTATTACAATTTTAAATAACTTTTTTTATTAATAAAAAACAGCATTTACTTGAAATAGAAATTTTTGTAACACTATGTAAGTCTTTACTTTTGATCAATTTAATAAAATGTATTGTAAAAAAAAAAATCATACATGGAGAGACAGAAAGAGAGTCGGAGTTATAGCTATGCATAGGAATAACATATTTCCGTTTTCGACTACCCATCTCTGTGTCAGATATACACAAAGGTATTTTGCTCTTAAAAACATGAAGGTGAATCCCCAGCTCAGATGTTCTTCACGTGTTTTGTATTTTCATTGAATAGTCAGAAGCCCGTCATTGCTGTGTTGTGCTCTCAGTCCAGTCTGAGCACATTCTTCACAGGCTGTTCTCCCAAACAAAAGATGCAAGACTAGTTATACACTAGCACGTTTCAGAAAATGGGTAAACTTTAAATAGCAACTGTTTATAGTCCAAACATGAATCGTATAATCTAAGATGCACAATGATACTGCAATCTACAAAAAGGTATTAAATAAACTTTATTGAGGTACATTTAGAGTTTGAAAATCAACAGCACAAATGCATATTTTTTATCATGATCAACTGCATTTATAAAACTCTTGATTTTATTAAATCATTTACATTAATAATAGCTACAAAACAACAATTTGGCAACACTGACATAACAAGTGGTTCATGGTCAAATAATTTACACTAATCTGTATTAAATTCAACATTCAGAGCCAGTACACATTAGTCCGATATATTAGACTCATAAATGTGACCCTGGAGCACAAAAGCAGTCTTAAGTCGCTGGGGTATATTTGTAACAATAGCCAAAAATACATTGTGTGGGTCAAAATTATTGATTTTTCTTTAATGCCAAAAATCATTAGGATATTAAGTAAAGATCATGTTCCATGAAGATATTTTGTAAATTTCCTACTGTAAATATATCAAAACTTCATTTTTGATTAGTAATATGCATCGCTAAGAACTTCATTTGGACAACTTTAAAGATGATTTTCTCAATATTTAGATATTTTCTTGCACCCTCAGATTCCAGATTTTCAAATAGTTGTATCTCGGCCAAATATTGTCCTACCCTAACAAACCATACATCAATGGAAAGCTTATTTATTCAGCTTTCAGACGGTGTATAAATCTTAATTTCGAAAAATTGACACTTAAGACTGGTTTTGTGGTCCAGGGTCACAAATGTCTAACATTTTATAGCTCACTTTTACCAGTCATTCCCTTTCTATCTGCCCATCGTGAGAGAGAGCAAAAAAACTGAGGAGATGTCAACAGTGTCACTTCCAGTTCAAATGATCATCATTAAATTATGGTTGTGAATGAGCAACAAGTTGTAAATATCAAAGTTATAATAGAAGTAATACTCTTTTTTTAAATGGTACATCTTCAGTGTTATAAAAAGTAGAAGTTTTAAAATAAAAAAAATAAAAAATCACAGTTTCAATCAAAGCTTCTTATTAGTGTTTGGAAAAGGAAAGATCATGATTTAAATCTACAACGAAGGAATATCTACTTCTGTTAAAAACCTAAGTAAGACTATTTTGAGCGTCACTGGAGTCTGACCAATAGAGCAACTTTCTCCCAGTGTGTTCTCCATGTGTTTGGCTGCAGGTCCCAGAGTTAGTCGGTCTTGGCAGTCTTCTGCTTCCAGGGGTAAATGAGTTCTCCTACAAACAGCTTCTTGCACAATGCGGCCCAGGAATCCTTAGGGGAACAGCTATAAGTGGGCATCCGGTAACACTGCAGTACAGAACTACATTTCAGTGGGTTGATCTGAAGGTGGAGAAAAGAAAAGACATTTTTCATTCATGTTTGCTCATCTGGTACAGAGACAAGTAAAGGATGTCCAGTGTTTGCACTGCACAGTGAGACAAACAAAGCTATTAAATTACCCTCATATCCATCCCACAAAATCAACAGGTCAAACCCAAACCACAAATGAATCCCAAGCATAAATAAACTATGGGACGACAAGCTGTTTTAGCAACAATCAACCTACCTCCATCATCAGGTGAAGAGGAGTTCCTGGCTCCTGACAAAGCACCTTGAATTTAACGCCCTCTGGAATACAAAGAGATTCATAAAGTACTTATCAGTCGTATAAACACATAATTAAGCAAGCGGTTTTCACAGAAGGTCAGTATATGACTGCAGTACATGGCCTAGAAGTACATTCATAGTTTCATCTCTATCATCACGTAAGAAGAGAAAGCTACAAAATGTATGACTTTTTTTTTTTTTTATTGATTTCTTCAATGTGATACAGTATGGCTCACCTGCCAGTCTGTATGATCTGCAGATACGTAGGCCGATGGCAAACAGGGGGAAGGAGTTGATGAAGTCCACACTAAGATGAATCACTCCCTGAAACAGCACCACCACCAGCCGCAGCTAGAAACACAGAAACAAGATACTTGTGTTATCAATACATAAATTCTATATTTACGATTTTTATGAATCTTTAAAAAAAAAACTGCATTATGATTTCCACAATAGTATTAAGCAGCACAACTCTTTTCAACATTGATAATAAGAAACGTTTCTTGCAAATCAGCATATTAGAACGATTTCTAAAGGATCATGTGACACTGTAATGACTGCTGAAAATTCAGCTTTGCCATCACATGAATATATTACATGTTAAAATATATTACATTAGAAAACAGTTATTTTAAATTGTAATAATATTTTGCAATATTCCAGTTTTTATTGCATTTTTGATCCAATAAATGCAGTGATGGTAAGTACAAAAGACTTTTATATACTTAACTATAAAAAAAAAAAAACAATCACACAGACCCCAAACCTTTGAACAGTACTATATAGGCCATTGCAAGCAATAAAAACATCAAGAGTCAAGAGCTAAAATGTGCTAATTACCATATAATGATTTTCATAATGACCAAATTCATAATGCCCCCCAAAAATAAAATAAAACAATCATAATATGTGACCCTGGAGCACAAAACCAGAAGTAGCACAGGTATATTTGTAGCAATTGCCAACAATACATGGTATGGGTCAAAATTATCGATTTTTCTTCAACGCCAAAAATCATTAGGATATTAAGTAAAGATCATGTTTCATGAAGATCTTTTGTAAATTTCCTACTGTAAATATATCAAAACTTAATTTTTGATTAGTAATGTGCATTGCTTTGGACAACTTTAAAGGAGATTTTCTAAATATTTAGATTTTTTGGACCCTCAGATTCCAGATTTTCAAATAGTTGTATCTCGGCCAGATATTGTCCTATCCTAACAAACCATACATCAATGGACAGCTTATTTATTCAGCTTCCAGCTTTCTTTTACTCAGCTTTCCAATTTTAAATTGACCCTTATGACTGGTTTTGTGGTCCAGGGTCACATATAGAGACGAAGAAATGCAGCTGACTTCTGGACTGATGTAACATTTTAAAAAATGTGAGACGGAAAAAGTGTGAAAATAGACTTACCAGGGTAAAGACGAGGTAATACAGGGCAGTGGTGGGAAATAGGAACAGCAGAATCGTAAAGAGCAAAGTGCCAATGAACAACTGCAAAGGAAACAGAGCAGTGTCAGATGTGTTCTGTGGGGATATGCTAAATAGCTGGCAGTTGTGCAGGAAATTTACCTGGTCCAGGTCGTATGAGCACGAGTCAACCCTCTGCCTCAATACATTCCATTTCTTTCCCCTGAAGAGCCGCCACAGGGAGGAGAGACCATAGATCTTCAGACAGTAGAGTCTGACAGCAGAGATAGGAAAGTACACTTCACAAACAAAGAAACTGTACTGCAGTTCTCAGAAAAGATTAAAAGCCCTGGAATTTTGTGTCAAGGTTAATATGTAAATAAAAGATGCAAGACTGTAAATATAAATGACAAGTAACTGCCCAGAAAGATCTGAGATAGAACCTTAAAGAGATACCTAAAATTCTGTCATGGTTTATGTTCTCTCATGTCTTTCCCAACCTGTGTAACGTTCTTTCTAGAATGGAACATAAAATTCACTTTTATTTCAACAATGAAAGGGAATGGTGAACTTGGTGGTCCATGGTTCCTTTCCACTTGTATAATATGTTAAACAGCAGCCTGGACATTGGACATTTTGTGAAAACAGAAAGTCATACAGGTTTGGAATGACAACGTAAAGTGAACGAGTACAGAATATTTATTTCTGGGTGAACTATCCCTTTAAGAGGCGCAAATATAAAGGTTGACACTGCCCTCTACTGGAAGTGCACAAACATGACAGTAAGTTACAACAAAACCAAACCTCACCTTGCCCCATACACATAAAAACAGTAGATGTGGAAAGTGAGGAGGGCCACAATGTCGGACAATATGGAAAGAGCAAAGGTCAATCCCAAGCAGGCTGAGAGTCCAACATACCACAGGATCCTCTCAATGAAAGGAGACATCAGGTGGATGTAACCTGCGGACGCAATCACAAAACACAGATGTGATTAATTCATTAAGCATGGAACACTAAGCATTAAGCACATCTTACCAGCAAACATACACTCATTCACATCCTTCTCTTCACTCTCTGAGGCAGAAGTCTCCAAACTCATCCTTTCTAATCATCCTACTACTTGTCCGCTTGATCCCATTCCATCTCATCTCCTTCAAGCCATTTCTCCTGCAGTTGTACCTGCACTCACTCACATCATTACCACATACCTTCACACTGGTGTTTTTGCCTCAACATTTAGACAGGCTTGTATAACCCCACTACTTAAAAAACCCACCCTTAGCCCATCTCTTTTAGAGAATTACAGACCGGTTTCCCTTCTACCTTTCATTGCAAAAACACTTGAACGAGCTGTGTTCAACCAAGTCTCTGCCTTTCTCACACAGAACAACCTCCTGGACAGCAAACAGTA
>NW_015541005.1:1754925-1774545 GCF_001515605.1 Sinocyclocheilus anshuiensis | reverse complement strand
CAGCTGAGTCCTTAGCCATCTTCAAGAATCGGCTAAAAACACATCTCTTCCATCTTTGACCTCTAACTCTAGCACTCTATTCTAATTCTATTCTTAAAAAAACTTGCCTCTTTTAGACTTGCACTCTATTCATTTACTAACTGCTTGTTTTCTTAAAAAAAAAACGAACACTAGCTTTTTTTGTATTCTATTTCTTTTCTTTTTATTATACAGTTAACAACAGAAAAAAGGCCTCTAACACTAGCTTGCTCTATTCTTTTTCTATTCTATCTGTTTTCTTTTTATTTATTATATAATAAAAAAAAAACTTGCTACATGTACTACGTTAAGCTAACTGAGACTTGTTATAGCACTTGCGTATCATTGCTCTTTTGTTGTTTTTGATTGCTTCCATTGTCCTCATTTGTAAGTCGCTTTGGATAAAAGCGTCTGCTAAATGACTAAATGTAAATGTAACACTATGAGAATGCTTGAACTGAAGATCTACTTACTGATCCACAGATGAATGTGGTAGAGAAAGAATCTCCCCAGCACCTGGTCGAGAGCTCTGTTTATCTTCAGTCCAGCAGGAGCTCCCATCAGCCATTCTAACAGCTCCTGCAGCTCTTTAGCCACACGCTGTGAGATAACCCAAGATTTTCAGAAAGACATCTGTCTACACATTTATATATACACACTACCCTTTAAATCTTTGGGGTTAGAAAGATTTTTTATTTTGAAAGAAATTAATATTTTTATTCAGCAAGTAAAAATATCACAATTGACAGCAAATAAATGCAGACATTTCATCAAATAAATGCAGCTTTGTCAAGCATACAAGACTTTCAAAAATATCAACATTTAAAAAAATCTTACTGATTCCAAACTTTTCCACAAATGTGATGTAATATGTGCCATACTTACATCAGCCACAGGTACCAAAGTATCTGCTAATTTGCTGATACGATTCTCCCTATAAAGCCATGAGATAAGCAGCAAACCAAGGGCTATGTCCACAAGAAAAGACACAAAAATGTTTGCTTTTCTGCAGAGGATCAAAAAAGAAGGGTGTGAGAATATGATTTATTAAATAACACAGGAGCAACATGATACATGGATCAATGACACAATGCTCAGGTTTTTTTAAATAATAAGTAACATAATAAGGACAGTCTTTAAAAAATGAATATCAGATTTTTTAAAAACCTTTTTATGACAAGGCAAGGTTAGTGTAATGATATTTAGCAATTAATAAATCATGATAATAGTTCAAATATATATATATATATATATATACCGAGAGAGAAAGAGAGAGAGAGAGATGTAAAAACTCTTATTGTATACATTCAAAAGTATTTAAGGTGTAAGGAAAACATGTTTTTCCTTAATGTTACACTACAAATGTCATAAAATTACAACTTTTCTCAAAATTAGTGAAACGTTTTTCAAAACCATATGAAGCCAACATGAATTCAAAGAGTACACTTCTAAGAAGTTGGCACATGTATTTTAAACCCGATTTTTGTCTTTTTGTTATCAATGATGCTCTTGTATGTCACCGACCCAAGTACTGTACCTCATGAATCCCATGTGTGTAGCAGCTTTTTTGGGAGAGAAAACAGTCTTGAAATGAACTGCTCTGTATCCCGACTGAACACAGGTGGACAGCTTGCTTGAGATGAACAGCACTGGACGCAAATGTAAAATCCTGTAAAATACCAAAAGATCTGGGAATGAATTTTCATCATCACTCTTCAGTCTCGACAACAGGTTCAAGCCGAGACACATCAACTCACCTGAAGCTGCACAACCAGTGCCACAGAGACAGCAGCCATGTTAGGAAGATGCAGACCGGAACTGACACTTGTTTTAGAAGCTCTGCAATAATACTAGCCTCCCTGCCTTCAGACTGCCAGTGGGTGAGTTTGAGAGGCCCGTCGTCATACTTGTCCAGGAAAAAGAGAGGCTGACTTTGAGCAACTGTCAGGAAGACCAAGCGCAGCTCTGAGGGCTCAACATCAGACTTCTGGCCGACATCCTGTACAGGGTGAAGCTGGGACAGCATAACCTTCCTCTGGTCGTAATGAACGAGGATGATCTTATCATCGCCGTTCTTCTGCTCCTGCAGAAGTTTCCCATTGTTTTGGACCACCTGACAAGTAAAGCCTCTTTTGCCAATCTCACGGCTCAACTGCAGCCAACATTTCTGAGGAAAGATGGTACTCAGGTCTTTTAGGAAGCTGTCCATTCCTTCTTGGCCTTCTTTGGGCATACTCCAGGAGCCCAGGATGGTCAGATCCACCTGAGTCTGGCTCTGCAGCTCACTCAAGTACTTCTTCACCTGACCCGGTATGAAGGGGTAGTGAATGACAGCCAGCACCACAGCAGAATTGTGACCTGGGATCCAGCGCCCAACCAGCAGGCCGCTGTCGGCAGTGTTACAGCACTGGGGAAAGAAGATCTTCAGCACCATGGTGGTGTGCTATAAAGTCCGAAAAATACACTCCTGTAGGGGCAAAAAGCACTAGTAAAGGGTTGGGAAGAAGAATACATTCATTTTAATATGCATATAGTACCTATAATGCAAAGTGTTGAGTTGTCAAGTCAAAAATAAACATGCAGTTTGCTTAGAAGCATCCACGGATCTAGCGAGAACAGTTCTGTTGTACTCGTGACCTTCAAATGAATTGAACATGAATTGGGTTCGTTTCTATGGAAACCACACGCTCCGGGCAAAACTCATATCGATTTAATTCGCACTTTTACCGTGACCAAATGCAGGGACATGCTACTCTATGTTGTAATTAGCAGTTAAGTACTCACAAAGTTACCTTGTGTGATGTAAAGGGCGAGGACTTCTGAGAAGTTGCTCTTATCTTGTAACCGACAACGTGCAAGTTAACTCTACTATGAGCGATAACCAACGCTGGCATGCTCCCAACAACTTAAAAATGTTTACACTAAATCATGAGAAAATAGCAGCCGATATAATAGTCCGGTTGTGACTCCTGCTAAACTAACTAAAACCCGGTTTACAATAGGAGTAGACAAACCATAACGTTCGTATTGTTGATAGTCCGTCACTGAAACTCCGTCGGGTGAACTCATAGGACATTTTCAGTTCCGACCCAAATAATAATCAAGTAGCGTTTGATTTATTTAACTTTATTTCACAACAGCAGGTTTAACCCAGAAGTAAATAGAATATATTCATACATTATATGAAGAGATCAATCTTGCTCAATGCTCATATGACCAATTTTGTAGCAAAGGCGATTAAATCATAACAATCATAGCATTTTATTGTGGTCTTTTTCTTTCTACAAACCATTGTAATTTTGTGTTGATCTCGTACTTAAACACAATTTTTCCTTTGCATGCTATCGTCTTTGTTAGGCCTAAACCTAACAGATCATTAGGACCAAGTCGGTTAGAAAAATCAAGGTTTCACTCAAAACAAGTCAGCTGGAAGGAAACAGCTTCCAGAAGAGATCAGATGTACTACAACAGACTTCACATATAAATACAGACTAAAAGTAACACATCTGTTTACTGAACGAGCGCTGAGTCCTTCTGATTGCTCTGTATCATCTTATGTAGCTATTCTTATCTATTTTTTCCCCTTGTTTTTAATATTTTTTTCTTATACATCTGTTATGATTACTTAAAAATTTTCATTTAAAGCACTTATTACCATTATGAAATGTGCTAAATAAACTTGCCTTGTTTAAAAGTAGGAAGAGTCACATGAACTGCCGACCAGTGAATGTGCCTGAATGGGACTTAACCTAAATGAAACGTTAGCTATCTTAACATTCAAGACAAAAGGGTCCTCTAAACAACCAGCCTTTCTTTCCTGATAACAGCTTCACACACGATAAGACTTGAATTTCAAGAGGGAACTGAAGCAAATATGAACAAGGGCTGTGGATGAACGTTTATGTAAGTCACTCTGTAAATGTAAATTGTCTTTTTTATTTTTTCACTTTTTTTTCAAAGTTGTGCAGAACTTTTTAAACTTCATATAATACCATCTGCACTAAAATGTTTAATGATCCTTGACAAATGAGAAAAGTATGTTGGAAAAAATAATAATAAAATAAAACAGCCCAAATCCATCTACACTGGTCACTAGACATTATTAGCAACATTATTTGCCTTTTCTCAATCTCAAATTATGTGTTAACCAGTGTTGGGCAGTAACTAGCTTCCAGCAACTAATAATATTACTTTTTACAGTAACTAGTAGTGTAACTAATTACTAATAAGATTTTTGTAATAATATTACAGTTACCATCCATAAAACAGCTCGTTAGTTATTTTGATGCCTCAACCCCTGCTGATTTGAAATCCAACAATACAATAATTCCTAAATTTATTTTCATAATTCACATGAAGTCAGCAGTGCATCAAGCAAGCTTGAAATATGGAAAAGCTTACATTTATTGGATGGAAATATTGCCATTGCATTGATTTTGTCAGGAGAAAAGATGATCTGAACACCGATGTGTAGTTGTGGCATTACTTTGGCATTGCATGGCTTGCCCACCCACAAAATTCTTTTTTGATCCCGATTCCTTTGATCCCGATATAAATTATATTACTATGATTGAAAATCTTACACATGTATGCCATTTCTTTTGATAAATTACATCATGAAATACACATCATATTTGGGTAAAGAGAAATTATAAAAGAGTGTTTGTAATAACTTTTGACTGCGATCCAATGTGGATTCTGGTCAAATGATGAGGCAGAAATATATTGTTATAACATTTTAGAAGAATTTTGTGTGGAAGATACACAATTACAACTTACATGGGGGCATGAAGGAAAAGTAATGTAACTATAGTGTTACTAATTAGTGTTGCCAGAAAGTAATAAATAAAGTAATCATTTTACTTTTGAAAGGAGTAACTAGTAATGAGCAATATATTACATTTTTGGAGTAACACTCTTGATAGAGGTAGACATAGTATAGGCTAGTTTCCAGAAGATGGCGCTAGAGTTGCATTAACAATAATGAAGTCATGAAAATGCATGAAATATTCAACTTCAATATTCAGGATGTTGAAATCAATGGGAACTTCAATGGGAATAACAGGAATAACAGGAGGAGTTCGCTAAACTGCAATAAAAGGAAATTCAATACAGACACACAAAAGCTTTAAGACAAAACATACATAGCTACTCACATGATTAATCACTATTTGCTTATTAAGATACAAACTTCCGTGGAGGAGAAAAGGAATTACAGGAAGACCGTTCCTTTATTTCCTATAGCTGTAATGTAAATCAGACGTTTAGTTCAGTACAGTTCAATAGAGTTAACCGTAGCCAGCAGCTTTTTGATGGGAAAGTCGACATAAATAAATAAATAAATATATATATATATATATAAATTTCATCTGCAGAACATAAGAGAATATATTAAATATTGACTGCCATTGTATGGACAAATAAATATTCAAAGGGAACCGAAACTGTTTAATTGTGCCATACTGTACCACTGTGTGTATTCCGTCTTGTTCAAATATAGAATGCAATTTGTTTTCAAAATTTGATTAAAGCACTTCCACAATGTTCCATAAAAAATACATTTATATTATTTCAGTTAAGAGTAATCCGGTAGCACCCGTCCAAAAATCTGGCTCCTGATTATGTAACAGTACACCTGTGCCCTGTATACACGCCTCTTCAGTGAACAGCACTTACAGAAAAGACGCTGTTTTCATGTAAAGATCTGTCGTAGGCCTAAAGCTGGCGCCAGTCACGTGATACTTCTGAATGCAAGGGATTTTTTTTTGTCTAATTTTCATGAATTCTCTAAAACTTCATAATGATTCATTCCCATTACACGGAACATCATCATCATCATCATCATAATCATCATTATTGTTTTTTTTTGTTGTTGTTGTTATTTATAAGGTTTGTTATTATTATTTATAAAAAAGCACTGAAGATTTAGAAGTAGCTGAAACTTTTGTTTATTAAAGGTTATTTGTAAGTTGCTATGTAAACTGTGCGCAAAAAAAAAAATCAAACTGCAAAAATATATTGATGCAGAGCGTAATATTGAAATGGGGTCACGGTAACAAATGGTTTCATACAAAAACGCAGGGGAAGAAGCGTTTCTAAACATTGGCTACTATTCAAGGAAACCACACGAGGCTTTGTTTATGTGGTTTGGAATTCAGTGATGTGGCCTCTGGATCACGTGACTATAAAAAAAAAGTTCAAAATGAAAGTGACCAGAGTTTATTTTCTTTATCTGATGTCTAAATTACGACAGCATTGCTTTTGTGATAACGTAGCCAACTTTCCGAGACGGGAGGACAGGTCAAATTCTAAGGAGGCAAGGATGAGAAAGTGAGGTTCAGCTCATCTTAACATATAGTTTCTACATGTTTTAGAATTAGGTGATTGTATTTCTGGATTCACTATTTCCAGAGGCAGACAGTAGTGAAGTATTTTTTACTTTACTCAAGTAAATTTAAAAAGTATCTGTAGTTTAGTATAGAGTGTTTTTCTTTGGAAAACTTTACTTCACTACATTCCAAAGCATAATGTCATACTTTTTACTGCACTTCATTTCATAAATAAAAGTGGTTGTGTGTTTTACCTTTAATACTTAAGAACATTAAAAATGTAGTACTTTCTTGAACTCAAGTAAATCTTTTAATTACTTTTACTTGAGTAAAAGTAAGAAAGTAATAGATTTCTAATGCAATTAAGTATTAAATGATATTTAATATGAAACGTAGTGCAGTAAAAAGTACAATATTATGCTTTGGAATGTTGTGAAGTAAAGTATTCTAAAGAAAAACACTCTGATAAAGTACAGACACCTAAAAAGTACTTTTACAGCAGAGTAAAAATACTTCACTACTGTCCGCCTCTGACTATTTCAAGAAGTAGGCCTATTCCCTATATTCCATAAATAGCATAAGGTGACTCGAACAATTGCAGTTTAGGAGAAACAGCACCATCTATAGGAAATTATAGCTACTATGGGAGCAGGTCACTTGCTTTCACTTTCGTTTTCCCGTAAAGCACTGGAGTAGGCTATGCAGCAAAGATCAAATAGACATGTGTTTGAATAGCAAACAATGCATTTCAACCGTAAAGGAACAAGGTAAGGATCATTTTCATGTACGTAATTATGTAAACAGATAGTAATGATGCAAGCATTTGATAGATTTCTCCTGTACTGTGACTTTGCTGTATAAGAGACAGGTGGCTGATTGAGTCAGATTTTATAAATCTGCAGGGTATGGCTGTGTGAATGAAACAGATATGCAAAAATATGCAATTGATTTCTGGTGGCTGCATCCACAACACAGTCCGCATTTGGAATTATGCATTTGTGTGTATGATGAAATTAATGCAAAAATATAGACCTGTCATCACACACTGTAAATATCTGCAGAGAAATCTAGAGAAGGCATGAACTCAGACAGATGATGATGACGATGATGATGGCATTGTACCAAAATGTCATCGAATATAAAAATGTGCCTAACATGTTCAAACAGTTCCTCCATCTGATAAAGAAGATTGTTTCAGGGAAAAGCTCTGATAATTGACACATGCCTGTTTGTTTAGATTCTCTTCCTTATGTGTGGAAGTGCAAGCACGTTATTCTCCGCTAGTGGTCCTCCAACTGTAAATATGTGCCTTTCTGAGAAATACAAGAGAAACGAAAGTATAACCAGCAGCCTAATTGAAAGGCAAACATCTCATTGTAAAGAAAATACACCCTCTAATTTGCATGCCTGGGATTTGAGTTTCACAATGATATCATTTAAACGAATCACAGAGTCAGAGGAGTTCATTTCACTCAAAAGGTGTTTTGTTGTAGGCTGATATCATTCTTCTTGTTAAATGGGCTTTCAGGATATGGTTTATTCACATGTAAATCTCAATGACTGGGCCATAAAGACTAATAGCTCATGCAGACAATACATTTTTGACTCCCCTGAAATTGCATGCAAAACTTTTAAACATATTCTGGAGACAGCATTTTTTTTTTAATAATAACTTTGGCACAAATGCTATGATGTTTAATAAGCAGAACTTTTCGTGCAGTGCATGTCTGAGTGTTTATATGCATGTTGTCATGCAACCTAAAATCTATCACGGTTTGTAAGAAATGAAACTCATGGATATATGTTTGCATGGTCCGCAGATGTGGATTTACTGGCTGAAAGCGAGTTTCATTTACGACTAATGCTTTACAGATCCAACCCACTGTGGATCAAACTGTGTTAAAACTGACAGATGCTTTAACACAGTGTTACATTAACAGGACAAATGCAGACATGCATAATAACACACACACACGTGTGTGTGTGTGTGTGTGTGTGTGTGTGTGTGTAGGCCTACTAATACTGAATATGATACCAATACTGAATCAGACTAGAAACGCACAATGACATTAGGAAATTCATGTGGCCCTTAACCTTAGTTGATCATTGTTCATTCAGATCATTTTCTTGGTATTCTTTGGTAAAAAAAAAAAATGGAACTTTATTTGGAAATGCATAAAAGTTTAAAAGAGAAGTGAAAGAAGACGCTTTCTGTGTTACTATGATCTTGTTGGTGTAGGAGTGGCTAATCCTGAACTGATATCAGAGAAAGCCTGAAAGTGAAAGGATTCCGTGAAATGGGCGGAGCTGTTCGCACTATATGTAGTGGTTTCAAAGCGCTGTCAATTCATTCTGACATTAGAACGAGCAGAGAGCAAGCGCACAGAGTTTGTGTCGTGCGCTGAGGAAATCTCTATCGCGATATAACGGTGGAATACATCAATGGGAGTTCCAAAACACCTGATTTTGGAAACGGCGACGAGAGTTTGTCAAAGGCAAAGTTGTACTAACTGCTCTTGGAGTTCACATTCGCTAAAACGGTAAGATTCCACTTTTACGCGCAACTAAACTTTAGCCTACTGTTAAAACAGTTTAACGGGCTGTTTTCGATTGAAATGTTCGGATTTAAGAGCGTTTTGTTGGGTTTATTTACGTTATAATGCAACGCTTATAACAACACTTATCAAGTAAACTTTAGAATTTTAAAATAGTTTGTATACTGTAGCAATGCTAAAATAAAAAGACTTATGAAATAAACTTCTATTACGCTTTCTTTTAGATAGAAGTTTTATCAAATAAACTTAAACACCTAATGCCCTGATAATGGAGTGAACAGGATTAGTCAATTTTACAGATACATTCAGATGAGTCACTATCTATGTTGCCATGAAACAAGCGAGTTTACTGCAGCCTGTGTGGCTTTATCAGTACACCATGTGATTGACTTGGAAAGGCCACTGATTAACTGTGTTCTTCACTTGCTCTTCAACAGACAGATGAGTCTCATCTAGATGACCTTCCTGTGGTACGGCATGGAAGACCACACCGGTTGGTCTTTCCTGTAGGATGGTGGCGCACAGTTCAGTGGAAGGGAATCAAGGCACAGAAGAACCCCAAGCGAGGACAGAAGCCTCCCCAGAGGTCTCCCAATCCCAAAGGCCCAGGCCAAGCCAACTGGCAGCGGTTATCCAGACACATTTCAGGCCCTTCAACTATGCCAGGGACTTCAAGACCATCGCGAAGACCACCTCAATGCTAGAGGAGAGTGGCTTCTATTGGGGTCCCATGACTGTGGAGGAAGCGCATCAGAAGCTGAAGAAGGAGCCAGTGGGAACTTTCCTGATCCGGGACAGTCGTCAGAGTGACGTCTTCTTTACACTGAGTTACACAGCACAAAACGGTCCCGTCAGCGTCCGGATTACCTTCAAGAATTCCAAATTCAGTCTGACTGGCAGCAAGCAATCTTTTGACTGTCTTTTCAAACTGCTGGAGCACTACATCAGTTCCCCGAAGAAGGGTCTCGTCAGGCCCTACAGGAAAGAACAGGTGCAGTCCCTGCAGCAGCTGTGCCGCAGACGGATTATTGAAACATGCGGCGGAAAAGACATCGACTGCATCCCTGTGCACCCGATCCTCAAAGACTTCCTCCATGCCTTCCCTCATCCACTATGAAGACGAGACTCATTGCATTAAAGCGCTGCTGGAATATTCTGGAGATACTTGATGGACTCCTCGTGGTCCTGCTCTGTTTTAGGACGCAGGAATCATACTGTAGCACATTTTGGAATATCATTCTTGAACACTGCACAATGAAAGTTTACATTGTTTGTGAATGTTTACACTCTATGGGAATATTGTGTTCCTTCGATTATATTTCTGCTATGCAGAAAGATTTATTTCAAGATAATACTTTTTATAAAAATAATAAATATATTTGTAAACAACTTAAAACATCTCAATTTTTACTTTATTTGTTGGGGGATTCATGCACTCGGAGACCTGAATGGAAATGCTTGATTACTGTTTTTTTGTTATTAGATTCAGAAAAAAGCAGATCTACTTTAGTCATCAAATGGAGTTGTTTTTAACTATCACATTTCAATGAAAGGCTTAGTGAACACAAATGAATGGCTACAAAAATACCAGTTATATTTAAATTAAAAGTTTTTAAATTATATTCAAATAAAGGTTTGCATATCTAAAAAACAATAATCAAATTAAACTATGTAGGCAAGAACTTTTCTTTCAATATTGCTATTCGTTTTTATCTAAACATACACTAAATAACGGCCAGATGACATTTCAAATGAAATAAGTGCTTAAATAGACTACAGGCGAGAAGTTTCCAAATTGAGCCTCACCCTTGTCTAACAAGATTCAAGATTCATATCTTAGCCTAATCCCTGCCCAGGAAACCCGCCTTTTTCTTAGACTCTGACAGGTCATGTTTAAGCTATGGTGTATTTTACTAGATTACGGGCTTTGTGTACCTGGATTCCTGAAATGACATACAGTCAGACAGGGACTTATAGGAAGTCCAGGCCAGACATTCTGCACTGAACCAGGCTGATTAATCAGGGTAGTAGCGTGGTTGAGGGGCGGAGCTGTGGTGACCGTAAACTGCTCATGGCTCAGACAGACATTTACAAGAAATGAAGTGGGTTGTGAGGACTGATGGAGTGTGAAGGGGAGGAGCCTGTGATCTCCAGAGACGCTCGTACACGTCGGTATCAATAAAACTCTGCGACACATCTGACAGGCTTACGCAGAAAAGTGACTAAGAACAAAACAATACTCGGCATCAGGGGTTCACGTAAACTTTAGATCACTGCTTGGAATTCCATTCGAGGCTGAAGGAAGTGATCTGCACTGTTCAGTCATCAGATAAGACTATGACAAGATGTTGAAACACTCAGATTGTGTTTTATTCTGTGTCAGACCCCGTTTTGAATGATCCTCTCGATAGAACAATGGGAATGAGCTGTTCTCTGGCTACATGTAGAGGTTCGAATCAATCATTAGCCAAACAGTGGATATAAACATGTCAAAGGTCAAAAGGAAGAGCTTTGTTACAAGTAAGCTTATCTTTGCGGGGAAAAAAACCCTTCCTGATTCTAATGAATTCATGTTATCATAATGTGGAAGTGAGGGGGAAATCATTCGATGCGCCCGGCTGGCTTATTTATCAAGGGATTTCCTTCTCCACTCTCAGCGCAGATTATCGATTAACTTTGTACATTTAATTCACACGTGAATCTGACACAAACAGGAAACTATTTACTCAGAAAATCGAACGGAGGAGCCTCGTTTGATCAGGTTAGATAGGTCGCTGAGGTTGACTGCGTGAACTGGTCGGTGTGGTAGAGGGTTAATCGGTCTATCTTCCCTCGCTCGCCTCTAGTGATTAATACACATGAAAGCGCAGTCACTTCCAGGAAAAGAGACAGTTGTGTTTCCCTGAAGAGCCCCTAATCTCCACTGCATCTGGCCTCAATTTACACAAACATACATGTGTACACACTCCTGAGCCGTGTATTTCCTTTTGGAACCACAACGCTCCCCTCCAAAATGACAGATATACACACACAAGCCCGTGTGGGTAATCTGTTCATAGAAACGGCCCTGGGTTGTGCTTTGAGTGCTCAAACTCAACCCATCCATGCAGAAAAGCTGAACCGAGCTGAGCTGACTCTCAAAGACTAAAATAAAATAAATAAAAATAAAAAAGTCAATAGAAGGCTAATACGTTTTAAAAAGAGTTTACATTTGTGGATAATAATAAAAAATAAAGCAATAATAGAGTTCATATTTGCAGCAAATAAGTCTTTTGGTAATAATAAAAAAGGTATATGTGTGGCATAGTTGTGGCAAATAATAATTTTTTTTGGTAAATAAAATAAAAAAGTTCATATTTGTGGCAAATAATAAAATGGGGGGGAAAACAATAAAACAAACAAACCATTTGTGGCAAATAATGCATTTTTGAGAAAATAAAAATGTCTAAATGAAAAGGCAAGTAGCTAACTCATTGACTAACTAGATGTTGGTCTGGAAACTCATTAGCCGTGATCAAACTGTAATTTTTAAAAATCTATTTATAGTTATGATGCTGAAGCCCCCTGGGCGTGGTTTTTGTAAATTGACAATGTTTCAGACCACAAAGCTATATTCCAGGAAGGCAAGTGATAGGGCTACCCACATAATGGTTACTATGACAACACTCATCTCTTGCCATCCCACATCAAGGTAAAAGGTCCCCATGGCCTCCACTGAGAATATGTGGGCAGGACTTCCAATTCACTGATTCACAAAGATAAACGTGTTTCACGCTAACAGAACACAAAGACCACCATTCTGTCATCTCCTCAGCCCCTTTTCCATACATAAACAGGTGGGTTTTAGATGGTTTGAGTATTAGTAAAGAAATATTTAGTAATTTCACACGTAAGGTCCCTATGAGGGGTTTGCGGCCCCTAGGGGCTCTATAGAGGTACTGCAGGGGGTCCAATAACACCTTTTTGACCTGATATTGGCGAAAAAAGGTGAATTAAAAACAAAATTAAGGCAACTTCAACCAAATTTAAATGTTTCATTATTTCATGCAACGTTCAATTTTAGTAGTTAAAATTAAAATATTCAAGTATACAGCTCATCAACAAAGATCATTTTAAAGGCTTCGCAACATAGCGCCTGCAACAATCTCACCATCTCATCTATTTACAGTGAAATACAGGGTGCTGTATTGTGGCAAGTCATATGGCTCTTCTCAGGTAAATAATGCAAACCACAAGCTATTGAGTGTGTTCTTCAGAAATAACACCCTTGTGATGCATCTTTCAGCAGAAGGCATGAGACACTATCAGCATGGGCTCCTGGAACAAGACCTCTAGAGAATACGCCAATGAGTCTCTCATGAGACTGTCTGTGTGCATCCATTTATAGTCGCTCTTAATAAGCTTCGTATCAACCCGTTTCTCAGACCAGAGGAACCACACTGAAGATAAAGGTCGCGTTTGTTCATTTAACAGATGCTTTTATCCAAACCGACATACTTGAGACTGACGTCACAGCCTAATTTTTCACAGAAATGCTTATTGATAGTGAATTGAAAGAAAAGAGAGAGAGAGAAATAATTGAATATATAAGTAGAAATTAAATAAAGAATGAATCTAAGAAAGGGAGGAAGAAAAAATAAATAAAACACGGTTGGTGTGGGGGCACCAAGGTGGTATGAGACTGTTGTATGAGTATGGTGCACAAGAGAGAATCCTTTCACCCTTAACGGGGAGGGTTGATTTACTACCCGTTCTCCTTCAAAACCTTTCCCAAGCCCTGAGGGGGGAATCACTTTATTTAGGAGTGAATCCGGTGTCACGTGCATTCAATCCACTTTGACATGTTCAGTCATTCAAAAACGGCCCTAGTGATGTGGTCGAATCTTGTAACCCCCCCACATTCGCGTACAAAAAAAAAGAAAATAAATAATAATAATAAAATAAAAGAAGAAGAAATAATAATACTAAATAAATAAATGGGAATGGGAAGGAATAAATAAATAAGAAAGTGAATGAATGAAAGGGGAGGCATAGGAAAAGAACAAACATATGAAATGCATATATACATATTAACAGTGTTGGGGAAAGTTACTTTTAAAAGTAATGCATTACAATATTGCGTTACTTCCTTAAAAAGTAACTAATTACGTTACTTAGTTACTTTTTATTGAAAGTCATTTGTTGCGTTACTTTTTAAATCTGGGCTGGGCTTGCTTGTTTGCTTTTAATATAAAAAGTTCTATTTTTGGCAAATGTAAAAGCACTTTCACACCAAAAGCCTCAGGCTGAAGGAAATGTAAATTCACGTCTGTACAGTAGAACACAGAAGAAGAAAGTTCAACACTCTTCAGCAATAAAAAAAGAAGAAGAAATGTTAATGTGTAATTTTTGCTTATTAGTATGGTTGAATTGGATCACCGAAGGTCAGCAGCAAATTGGTTAATAAAATGGGATTAAATACATAAAGGATATTTGTATTATTTAACATATTTAATTATTGCAGCTTTGAGTCATATTCTGAGTTGCTTTTAACTTTTTATTAATTTTGAGGAAAACTAAATCTGATTTTTTTTTGTTTGTTTTTTGTGAGTGAGATGAATTAATGCATGTTCACATTTATTCTAGAACTAAAGTAACATCTTACTCCCGATTTCTCTCAACAAGGGGACAGGAGAGCTTTCAATCAATAAATGGGGAAAAAAAGTAACTGGTGTTACTTATTTGAAAAAGTAACTCAGATATTTTCTTGTAAATTAAAAAGTAATGTGTTACTTTACTAGTTACTAGAAAAAAGTAATCTGATTACGTAACTCGTGTTACTTGTAATGCGTTACCCCAACACTGCATATTAATATATTCAGTGGTAGTATTATAATAGTAGAAATAAAATGTATAATAATAAAACTATACATTATGTCAATAGAATACATCAGTACAAGGAGACATGCCTAAACATATACACATACATTAGTACATATACAAATGCATAAACGTGCACATACATACAAATATTTATATATCTGCTCCTAGGTCTATATATTCACTCCCCTTATTCATCTTTTCTAACTATATGTTTGTAAAGTTGATGTTGGGAGAGTGCGTGGGTCCGGTGCCAGGTTTCTGATGTATATTGAAATAAGTCAGAAATTGATTCCAGATGTCCGTAAATATAAATATATATTTTCTTATTTGTGTATGTTATTTTTTTCTAATGAAATATATTCTATAAGAAGGTTAGTCCAGTGGTTGATGTGTATAATTTTTTTGATTTCCAGTTTAACAGAACTATTTTTTGGCGATAGTTAGAGAGATGAGGAGGGATGATCTGTGGTATTACCCAGTAAACAGAATGATGGAGACAGAGGAATCCTACAGCCCATAATGATAGAAAGTTTATCAGTCACTGATATCCAAAATGAATAAACATGTTGGCAGGTCCATGTGGCATGCAGATAGTCACTGGTGCTACCCAGTGAGCATTGTGAGCAAATATCTGTCGCTTAGACCCATTTTACATTTTTTTCCTTTGAGTAATGCGAGTCCTGTGAACTATCTTGTACTGTATTAGTGTAGGTTTGTATTGCTAGTCACAGAAAAGATATTACTACAGACTTCTTTCCAGAAGTCGGTGTTGGGGGAGAAATCCAAGTCATTTTCCCATTTAGCCACTGGTAAAATTATTGTTGAATTAGTATAGAAATCACATTTTTCTCAGTATCACACAGATCCATAACTGGTTTCTGGATAAGCACTTAAAAAATCCCCTCAAGAGACCCAAACACTGAGAATCCCACCTATTCTAGGAAACGATGACTATTGGGAATTACATAGACTTGTTGATATTTCAAAAGAACAGGAAACTTGCAAATGTTCTTTGACAGAATAACTACATATAAACAGTGTGAGAGGAAAGATTTTATAGCAGAACAATGTTTAATGAGATGACACTTCATTATAAATGGTTTAAAAAAAGGTAAGACGACCAAAATGTACATCAGAATAATTTATTGCATGACTTTGATAGCTCCAGTTGGTAAATTAATTATAACATTAGATCAAAACAAATCTTTACACTGTGTACAAACTATGATGCCCCCCTTCTCCACAATGAATTCAACCTCAAAATACTGATATAGGCAGAATTAATCGTATTGCTTTAAAGGTAATATTTTACAAACTCCGCCGATAAAGCTTAAATAGGAGTGTTTTTCTTTGGAAAGAAAAGCACCCAGTCACGGTTGCCACACATTTGCATCTGTGCCACACCGCAAGAGTTTGTGGATCCCTTCTATGTGTGCAGTCTATAAACCGAAAATTAATTTTCCATTTCAGTCCATTAGTGACTGAAATTAGTCCAACTACTTGAATCTGTTAGTGAAATAAATGAGTCTTGAATTACTGTTATTGCACACCAAAGTAAAATGAAACCACAAATACATCACACCCAGCTTTGATTACGTGTGTCCAGCACAAGCTCTCGATGACCTCTAGAATATTAAGTGTTAAAGAACATTAAAACACACCTAAAAATACGGATAAGTTGCCTCAGCTTTAAAAAGGGAAGAGACCACTTTAGTGGTACTTAAAGCTATAACTACATGAACGGAAACAGGTAAATTCATCCAGATTTCAAATTGCTTTAGAAAGAAAACAAATGCGTGCATGTACGGCAGTGACAAACGCTTAGGAATGAAACTCTATGACATCAGGTTTGTTCACCTGATGAAATAATAACGTGACCGATATAAGTGAGTCAGCGGTTTTTGTACAAAAAGGCTTGATGGTGCAAGAGTTCATGGGTTGAATGATCTTAAATGCAGCGATGAATTAAAACGGGTTACTTCAAGCTCATATCGGTTCCTTGCGATCTCCAAAGAAGAACACAAAAGGGCTTTTTTTCAAAACGATGAAGTGAAAACTAATGTTCAGCCAAAACTAAATATACCTTCAGAAAAGAGCACCGCTGGATAGACCCAGAAGTCTTTGTACATTCCTCAGTGTTAAGACTGGTAAAATCAAGCGGGCTTTCCCCACAAACCCACTCAGGTACAGATTTATACAAACACGCCCTCTCCTCTCCATCTGCTCGGTATCATAAAACCATTTGTGCACACTCTCCAACAGTCGCACACAATCACAAAACAGTCACACATGCAGAGAAACAGCTGGATCAACTCACTCACGACACAGAAAAAAGACTGTGCTTTAAGCAGCACTCACTCGTGACAAACAATAATGTCATTTTTCTAAGAGTGCCGTTTTCCTCTGAAATGCATCATGGTCTTGATATAAGGAAAAGTACTGGTAACCGCTGTGTTGACACAGTCGACAAATACACATGGATACAACTGAGGGCCTGAATCACTAAAGCTGAAAGCATGTGCCAACTAGCTTAAGTAGCTTGTGCAAAACCAGAATCGGTCATGCTCACATTGAGTAATCAACATTAACATGCGTTCTTGCTTTAGTAACCTGGCCCTAATTTTCTTGGTATATTTTAGTTGAGCTGTATCAGTCTATCGCGGTTTCCTCCTCCAGGTCTGGGTTGTCCGTTTGGTCGGCCGTGACGCCTGTAGAGTCTGTCTCGGGCTGAGTCACAGGTTCCTCCCTCTGAATCTGCATCAAATCCTCAGTTTCTGCACTAAGCAATGGCCCAGACTCAGAAGATGGCTCATCTTCCTCTGGAATAATTGAAATATCCTTCCTGTCATCTAGAGACTGTGCGTCCCTCGCCCTCGTGGCGTTGTCTTCTTTTCGGCCAGGAACCGCCGTCTCTTCTCCGTCTGCAGAGGCGTCATCCTGGACGGAGGACTGGGTGCTGAAGGAGTGCAGGTGAGGTGGGTCGGCGGGGGGCAGCAGGGTCAGGGAGTCCACACTCAGCGTTTCGGCGTCATTATCAGACAGGAGGGAGATGGTGGGTTGCGGTGCAGGGGTGAGGCTAGGTGCCAGGGCGAGTCCTGAAACAGGGAGAGCAGGGCCGGTGAGTTCTGCACATGACTTATGGAGAAGGCGGTGGGAATTACACACATGCAGAAACGTCTATTCATACTGAACATACAAACCAGAAAAAAGGTGAACTGCATGCAGTGCCGAGGAGGAGAATGTCAGCTTTGTTACGTGTGTGCGCTTGTGATACATAGACAAATGTGCGCGATAAATGTGAGAGTTTATTAGTTTTGCGGAGATGTTTGGTAGACGGATAGGATGGATTGATAGATGGCTAGATACTAGTGCTGGGCAGTTTGACCAAAAATCTGTATCACGTTTTTTTAGGATTCTGGTGGTTTCACGGTTTAGCATGTTTTTTTTTCCCTGACTGAGCCTTTATATGAATCAGATTGCATGAAACAGTTGCAGAACCACTGCATTTTAATCATAATCCAAACAAACATACTACACTATCCACCTTTTTCTTCAACACGGAAGTAAGCCTGTGCGTGAGACTTCCGGTTCATTAGCCACTATAGGGAAGTAACGAGAAGAATAACAATGTGCAGTAAATGGTAAAACTGTTTGCACTACAAACCCGTGTGTACATAATTAAGATAATACATTAAAATAATAGGGGTTTGGAAAAATGAATCGTTAAGCGAATCGTTGAGCAAGTAAGGGAAAAATAAATGCATATTATAAGACAATGAAAATGTTTTTTGACCTTGCATGCATGTCAACCTGTTGTTGGGGACTCCCAAAACCAAAATATGAAACTTTCATTACCCATAATAGGGGCACTTTAAAGCAAAAAGAGAATGGTCTGTCCTTAGCTTTGTGAAATTATGCTAAATAAAACAGCTGCATGAAACAGAAACAGCAGGCGGGCTGCATTAAACTCAAATTCATTCTCAGACAGCAGGTGGCGCTTATGGATCAGCAGCAATAGAACGTTTCCTTGGTTACTGCTGTAAACAAAGCAGCACTGCACATTAATATGCATTATATGGAGATAAGATAAAAAGAAAACACCATCTAAACTTTTCCGAAGACAGTCAGTTTACCTCAGAGATACATTCATATAAACCCCCACCCCAATTCAGTATTTAGGATTTTCTTCCAATATTTTACGCATCGTGAACAGTGATCTTGCTCTGGCTGATGCAGTATTTTCTCCTCTTTGCTTTCGTCTTCAGCGTCTCTGGCTTCTGTTAATGGCCGTTTACAGTTGGTTTATTTGCCCAGTTAAAGAATAGTTATGTTATGTTTTATTAATATTTCTCTAACCATTAGTCAGAAATAGGGGTGTAACGGTACACGTATTCTAAAATTTTCGGTACGGGCCTTTCGGTTTGGTACGCACGTGTACCGAACAAATCATTAAATTTTTTTCAGGAAATTCAGACAATAAATGCCGTTTTGGGAGCTCTTTGATGTAGTGTGACAGATCGCTGAGTAAACGCCTTATACAGTTCTGATGGCAGCACGATCATCCCTTCCTCTTTAATACTAGTTTTAATGTAAAATAAACATGAATGAACATCTCATGCATCATGTAATCGCACAATCAGTGTTTTACTCGCGGAAAGATGTGAATAAAACTAAATGTTACGTGGCATTTCATTACCTCAGGCAAGTCATCAGTGTCCACAGCTCGTCAGTTCACCAGAGAAATTAAGTCTAGAGAAGAGCATTTTGCGAAATATATACTCTATATCAGGGGTGCCCAAACTCGGTCCTGGAGGGCCGGTGTCCTGCAGAGTTTAGCTCCAACCCTAATCAAAGGG
>NW_015541005.1:1739019-1754458 GCF_001515605.1 Sinocyclocheilus anshuiensis | reverse complement strand
AAGGTAAGATAATAGATAAGGTAATAATTGACAACGTGAGGTGTGTAGATAATAATGTGAGGTGTGTAGATAACTGAATTCATACTACAAGTTAAGAAATGCTTATGGATTAAGCCTAGGAGGGAAGTGGGAGGGGTATCAGACATGTGAGACAGTGAGTCAGAAGTGTGAAAGGTCTCTCTATTATGAAGCTCTCTGCCAAGAATACGAGTATGAATGTAAATGGAGGAACCGGAATGGCAGAGAGCCATGGAAGTGAAAGGATGAAGATAAAAAAGGGTGAAGCAGAAAAACAGGATACAGTGCTTTCTCATTTTGGGGTGGCATTAATTCACAGAGCCTTTGGATTTCATCAGCTAAGCCACGCTTGCTAATACCATGCACTTTTAGAGTGAGGTTTCACAGTTTCTACAATGATGTATATATTTATAAATACTCATCACTTCAGATAAATGCATTCCAAAGCTTAAATTTAGCTAATTTTATTGTTCTTTAATTGCAACACTATGACTCATACAGACATTAAAATAATTAATTTTTGTTAATTATATAATATTTTTGTTTATCAACTAATCTCAATCATTTCCTGAGCAGTTGGATTATATTAGGTTTACCAAGTGCGCACACACACACACACACACACACACAAAGCTTTAGATTTTAGTAGCACAATGCAAGTCACTGGAAACTACCACTCTGCATAGTCAGTCTATGTAAAAACGTCACACGGACATGCCTGTTTCATGTGCATGGAGCTCTAAACCCACTCTCCACCGTGCCTGTCATCCTCTGACAGAGAAAACACGCACCTTCGGCCTTCCCTGCCAGACCTGACTAGAGAACAGAGGGACAGATCAGAACGCATCCTACTGACAAATGCATTTAGCATCTAATCTGAAGCATACATGGAGCAAAACCTACAGCCAAAGGATATTATCAATTAGCTTAACATACAAAGCACACTATTTTATATCTACATAGAAAAATAACAAAGCAGGATTATGGCGACGGCTTGATTTAAACAACAGTTCACTGAAGTGCACTGGCTAGTAGGCATGGGCCGATTACCGGTATTGGAAGAAAATCCTCAATATTGATTTGGGGGTTTATATTAATGTGTTTCTGAGGGGAACTGACTGTCTTCAGAAACGTTTAGATGGTATTTTCTTTTAATCTCGTATAATTCACATTAAAGCAGTGTTTCAGTGCAGCTCTTGCTTTGTTTACTGCGATACCCAAGGAAACGCTGTATCAGCGCCTCCTGCTGTCAGAGAGTGAATCTGCGTCCCATTCAGAGCTTCGCTGTTTGTTTCGTTCAGGCATGTAGTATAATTTCACAAAGCTAGTCAGAACAGAACATTCTGTTTTTGCTTCAAATTGGATTATTAAATCAAATTATGTATATGAAATTATATAAATAAATGATATGAAATGATATGTATATGAATTATATAACAAAAATTAAATAACTGTTTGAAAAAAGATGTCAGTCTTTATTTTTCTTCTTTTTAGGGCAGCAGTAGCTCTAGCAGCAAATCAACCATCCACATCAAAAGCTGCAGGACAGCCCACATTTCAGAAACAAATCAAAGAAAAAATAAACAAATTCTACTGTTCCAAATATGCTGTATGTTGCTCAAAATATATTCTGTTCAGTTATTTTTTTTTTTACTCAGACATTTCAAATTAACACATTTTAGAGCTTTAACAACAATACCGTGATATCGTGAAACCGTGATATTTTTGCTTAAGGTTGTCATACCGTCAAAATCTCATACCGGCCCATGCCTACTGGCTAGCTACCCGACATGTTGAGCACTGATTATGCCAGTGATCTGGGTTCGAGTCTAGACTGCAAAATGTCTTGATCTGATTCCTCCTATTCCTTCAACCCGTTTTACTTCTGTAATGGGACATAAAGCAAGGTTGGGACAAGACATTTGAGAGGCGGAGCATGTTTATTATTTTGAACTACAAAGACAAACTTTTTTTTTTTCAAATTTGAAATTACATGAACTCATAAATCATGCACAATAGAGTACTTTAGCGTCCACCCACTTTTTCAGAAGCACTGATTCAAGATTAATTTATCCCATATGGATTTTATAAGAGTTTTTGTTAAAGCATTATAAGCCATGAACCAAACCAACCATCTACGAGGTGAGTCACAACATTAAAAACTTTAATTTTAAGTAAAGAACTACAAACCCATGAAGCACTGCGAATGACTTATCTAATTAAAAACTATGCAGAAATATAAGCAAGACTCTCTGATTGATGGAATTTTCTTTGCATAATAATGGGTAATGTAGTTTTTAACCACAAATTCAACTGTTAAACGGAGTTATTTTAAAAATAAGTCGAAATAATGCAAACAGATAGCTTCAATAAAAGCACGTACCATCGATTAACAACTAGGTCTGTCTTTAAAGGCTTATTTGTTTTTACTACTGGAACCCTACTCTTGCACTTTATAAGACTAGTAATGTGCTTTAAGAAGATAAAAGGGTCAGATGGATTTCCTGTTGACTTTAACACTTTGCAGGTTGAATACATGCAACCACTATGTGGTACATGTCTGTTATGACAGAGACCGAGGGAGAAATGGATGTCTCACCACAAATCCACACCTTCAAAACAATACGCCATCTGCTACTACCGCTGCTGTTTCTAAGAACTTCTCTACAAAGATGTGCCACCCCACAATGCTGCACTTAGTGCCCTTAACAGTGCCCTTACTCAAACAACTTGAGTGACGTCAGAAGACTCTTTGTCCAAAAAATAAAAAATAAAATCAAAGAGATTATTAAATGATATGGACAGTTTCACCTCAGACAACCCCAAAAGGTCACTGTATTTCAAAATAGCTAATCATAGTGATTCAGAGAATAGAAGGAACTGAGATACATAATGAAAGAAACGAAAAAAGCCCATGACCGTATTAGTTAAACGCAGAGGTGGAAAGAGTACAAAAATATTCTACTCAAGTAAAAGTACCATTACATTAATGAAATTTTACTTAAGTACAAGTAAAAGTACCAGTCTAAAAATCTACTCAAGGAAAAGTAAAAAGTAGCTCGTTTAAAATTACTTAGTTATATTTTAACAGTGGGAGGGAGGCAAAAATTGTATAGGCCAAGGGTGTCAAACTCAGTTCCTGGAGGGCCACAGCCCTGCACAGTTTAGATATAACCCTAATTAAACACATCTGATCCAGCTAATCTAATCATTTAGGCTTATTTCAAAACTACATGGTGTGCGTGTTGGAGCAGGGTTGGAACTAAACTCTGCAGGGCTGCGGCAGTTTGACACCCCTGGGATAGACCTATAAATCTCAAACCAGTTGTTTTTAATTAACAAACCCGTAGTGCAAGACGTCTTTTGGTTTTGCTGGTGTGGGCTAGCTGAAGCAGGTCATACACATGCTCATTGTAGATTTCATAAAACGCCACCCAAACAGAGTACAGACATTGCCCTTCAACCATCCCATCACTGTCGGCTGAAAGACATAGGCAGAAAGCTGAAACCAGGTCCTTACACGTGGTATTTTTCACACATTTTAGTGATCATAATGCTTATTACCTGTGTGGTCGTATGAAACGCTGGAAAATGACAAACTACTGACTGAGGACGTTGAGCTCCTATTTCTACTGGATTTTGTGGGTTCAGGCTCCTGAGAAGAGAGATATACAAGATTTAACTGACTTTCAGAAGCAGTACACAACTTAAAAATAAAAAATAAGCACTGGAATGTTTTCAGCAAACGGCAGGCAGCTATATCAAAGTATGACTATTTAAGCCAGGGGTGTCAAACTCAGCTCCTGGAGGGCCACATCCCTGCAGAGTTTAGCTCCAATTCTAAACACCTGATCCAGATAATCAGGTCCTTTTTGAAAACTACATGGTATGAGTGTTGGAACAGGGTTGGAACAAACCTCTGCAGGGCTGCGGCCCTCCAGAAACTGAGTTTGACACCACTGGGTATAGGCCTATAAATCTCAAACTAGCTGTTTTTAATTAAAGGAATCAGTTATTTAGAATAATAAGACATTTGGGCTGTTACCAGGCAAATTAAATCAGTATCAACAAAATTCATCTTTTCAATGCAAAGGAAACACAGAAGCTTCATCGGAAGTGGCAGGACATGAATGCATTTAACCTGCATTTACAAATGCAGAAATAATGTTTTGATATATAAGACATAAAATGTTGAATACTCATTTGAAATTATATAAAAAAATAAAAAAATAAATAAATCAAAAGATACTTTAAATGTGAAATTAAAACCGTCAGTAGGTGGCAGCAATTCACTATTAATAAGGGAGTCATTGCGATTGAACCGAATCATTTAAAAGGTTGATTCATTCAGGAACGAAACACCGTCATTGCTCAGAGACGCAAAACTGTGCTATGGTGGCTGTAAACCGCAACACCCTGCACCACTGTCTTTTTGGCTAATTTGTGCAAAACCTTTTAACCACCAATGCAACGATGCAAACCTTACCTCTACATGCTTGCGAAGGGTTGATGTCAAGATTTTATAAGCTGCTAGTTTGGTCTCCCTAGGCAAACACAGCTTACAATGCATAATAGAGCATAAATATGGCCAGGGGTTCACTTCATTTCCTTCAGCAGAATACGATTGGTTTTCGTTTTCAGCTGGGTCTGCACCATAATGCCTGTCTTGTCCGTCTCCATCTTTCTTGTGATTTTATTGCCTGTTTGCTCTCCTGCCCATTACAGCAGTAGTTTCCAGGGAGCAAATTTTTTTTTTTACTCCGTAATTAATGTGTTTTAAAATGTAGCGAAGTACAATACTTCAAACAAAATATACTTAAGTAAAAGTAAAATTACAGATTAAAAAAATTACTTTAAAAAGTAGAAGTACACAAAAAAGCTAGTCAATTACAGTAACACGAGTAAATGTAATTCGTTACTTTCCACCTCTGGTTAAACTCCCCCGCCACAAAACAGAAATCTGTAGGAGACTTCACAGAGGCCACAAGACTCCACTGCTCTATTCAGAGAATCTGCCACCAGATTGGCTCCTGGGCTCGTGTGGTGTGAAGACTTCGTGAGTTTTCAGGTTCTTCCAAAACCACACCTGACCACCAGTGATCTGCTGACAGATGCAGTGTAGGAGGCAGAGATAGACTGAAAGACAGATGCTATACAGGCCTTTAAGTGAACAAAGTCCTTCAGAGACTCTTGTTCTACCCAGCAATCAATTCTTAAGAGGCCTTTTGGAGGAATATTTAGCTGGTAGTCATAAAATAGTCTTCCATTTAAACAACTACTTGACCACAGCTTACCAGGGAATTCGTGTCTTGCTAATTTTGATAAAACTGGCTGCCTGACAAGTGCTCAAAAGGATGATGTCAACATGAAATTACATGAACTCACACATTCAACCACGTTTAAATGCACTTGAAGACTAAAAAAAGAACAAGAGTGTATGAGCTGTGAGGCTTTGAGCTCATAGTAAAAGAAACATGGTCTTAACACACCAAGAATGATAACAATAATAGTGTCCACACCAACGGATGATAACATTATATGTCATGTCAACACTGCAGTTACGTTATCTGCTGCTTTAAATGTGAGTATACTGTGATTAGCTGCCTTTTTTTTTTAATTGTTCATCAGCTGGAAAAAAGCGTTCTGAAAGTAATTCCAACGATATTGTTTCTCTGTATCATTACTGGTATAGCTGTGGAGTCGACTTCCCTGTTCTCTAGAATTAGAAGGATTGTTAAAATGTTATATTTATAGTTATTGCAATAGTTATCATCCCTAGTGTGTATGGGTCTTTAATCTACGTATAATCATGTACTATAGCTGTAATACTGCAGCAGCAGTTCGCAATCTGCATTTATATGGCTGCGACAATAAAATTGACACTGTAAAAGTGGGACTGTGATATCAGCAGGATCCAAAATTAACACTTGCCAAGCGCTAAATGAAAGTACAAATTGGCTTAGAAGATTTAATAAAAAGGTGTTGTATGTAAAGCAACATGTAAAGCGAACAGTAAAGCATGCACTAGCAATACTAAAGTCAGGGGTTCGAATCCCAGGGAATGCATGAGCTGCTAAAATGTATACCTTGAATGCAATGCAAGTCGCTCCAGATAAAAGCATCTGCCAAATGTATAAATGTAAATCACAATGCAATTATTAATAAAACGTCTGATCTGATTCCAGATCTGTGGAAATGCATAAAAAAACAGATATAAAAATACAGGGAACAAAATCACTGTTTGGCAACTGACAGACACACAGAAAGACACAATGATGCAAGAGACAATGACCTGCATCGTTTGCTGCAAATATACAAAGGAAAATGACAAAAAATATTTTTCATGGGCAGCAAAAACAATTCTCATTGAAGAAAATGAGTAAAACATATATTTGTCATTGACAAGTGTGGCAAACAAATTAATCTTGGACCCTGGATATCACATAGTCTGACCTACTGTGAGAAAAATAAAAAGGATTGCTTCTTTGCAAAGAGGGTGTTTTTCTAGCAGCGCGTATGAAGGCGCTGGTTAAGCAAATGCAGAGAAGGGAGTTGCATATGTGAGTGTGTGTTTGTTACCTGTTTGACTCTGTGTGACGGTGTGTGTGGATGAGCTGCTGGCTGTGACAGAGTCAGCGGGGCCGGTGGGGCCACTGGAAGGGGGTGAGGTGGAGGAGGCTGATGTGGGGTTGTGCTGAGCAACGTGAGCAACTGCAAAACCTGGAAAGCAAACACACGGCACATGCAAATCACTCAGACACTGACAGACCTGGTATCACTGAATACTTTTAATACTTTTTACCAGATACTTTCTGTATCAAACTTAATTACTAACAAAAACAAGCTGGAACTGCGGCTTAAAGCCAGAACAGTTCAACCCAAATATTCAGATGTGTGCAGCGCATTTTATGGAAGATGAGGACTGTTTCCTGAACCAGTAGCCTAATGCGTCTGTGGCACAAAGGCTGTTTCTATAAAGTTGGGCAGTTCCAACTTTGCAAAGACAGTTTGGCTCTGACTCACAGCCTGTAAGTACGTTTTTTATATTTAAATAATTTGCCACTGATGATTCAAATGCTAGTTTTGAGCATTAATTATGTCCCCACTGGATGCAACAAATGCCTCGTTTATAATGGGTTTTATTGGTTTTGTCTCGGACAGGGCATCACAGTATGCTAAAGGGCGTAACATTTCCGTCACACGCTTGAGGCATTCGGCCAATCACAGCGCACTGGATAGCTGGCCAATCAGAGCACACCTCGCTTTTTCAGACCGATGAGCTTTGTAAAAATCGACGCGTTTCAGAAAGGTGGGGCATAGAGGAGAAACAATAATGTACAGTATGTGGAAAATAATGTGTTTTTTTTTTACCTTAAACCGCATAAACGCATTGCATTACACCAAATACACAAAATAATGTTCTTTTTAGCAACGTCATATGACCTCTTTAAAGTGAAGATTCCCGTCTGGCCATTAGTCCTCTCTAATAAATAATGAGCTGTCTCCATCCAGGTCCCATATACACTCACAAATACACACCCTTACTTGCCGATTATTGAAACATTAATTCATTGCATGAATTTGGTACAAAATAATCTCAATTACCAAATGACTTTAATGTGATCCAATGGCAAACAATGAACAGACCAGGCTTTTCAAAGCACTTGGCATCAAACCAAGAGTTCTGGGAACCACAATCTCTTTTACCTGAACCAACAACACGTCATCAAAAGGGACTGAGAGACAGTTATTAGTCATCCATTTCCCTATACAGAGAACTCACTTTTGTGAAATTAAGAACCACCACAATCCTACCGAAATCTGAAAGTATCGATACATTTTGTAAATATTAAGAGATTTGGAGGATTTTTTTTTTTTTTGTGATAAGGGGGCTTGTTAGATTTTGCTGTATTTGGCTAAGCAGTGGTTTAGGTGATATATATATAGTCATCACACTTAAATGCACATTAAACCACATTACTTTGTAAATGACCCACTGGTCTAGAACCAAAAGTCTAAATAAGGGTTGAATACCATGACTGCTCAGAATCACAGCTGGTACAGAGGAAGCATTACCTAGAAACCTTTTCCAGACAAAACAGAACTGTAACTTAGAAGAGCACTAGAGAAATTCGGGGGGAAACAAAATTAGGATGTGCAATAGTCTAATTTCTGTGCAAATCTCCTCAGCGAGAAGTGAGTGAGCAAGTCCCTTTCAGAAATAATAAATGCAAAAGAGGTAAAAGTTTCACAACATATATTAAATATATCTTATACTGCAACAGAAACAGGAACCTCTAATGTTGTGAGCATCTTCCTATAAAACAGAAATCTTACATTAAGACTGTGCCACAGAACTCATCTACCACCAAATCATCCATAAGAAAGTATGCAGCAGCTTGCTCAAAAAACGGCAACCGAAGACAGACTAGACATTCATTTTTATTTTCAATTTTATTAAAAGTGTAAAATGATAAAATAAACTACTGTTAAAAAGTTAGGGGTTAATATATTTGAAAATGTAATTTATTCATGTGATGCAAAGCTGATTTTCATCAGCCATTACACTCTAGTCTTCAGTGTCACATGATCCTTCAGAAATCATTAATATGCTGATCATTTTTGTGGAAAACGCAACACATTTTTTCATAATTCTCTAATTAATAGAAAGTTCAAAGCAACAGCATTTATTTGACCGAAATCTTTTTGTAACTATTTTATTTTTACTGTCATTTACTGCTATTTTTAATTAATTTAATGCATCCTTGAGAAGCTTAAATTAAAAAAGCAAGAATCTTAATCTTCTGTGATTTCCTCCTTAATCGTTCACACATTTACCTGGAACTTTATCTACAGAGGCGAAGGCTGGGCCGCGTCTGGACTGGTCATAGAAGCGAAAAGGGAGAGATGAAGCAACAGACGGTTGGCTGAAGCCCAGCACCTCTGTGGAAGGCTGAACAGGAAGGTCCAATAGAGCTGCAGGATGAATATTTATGGAAAGAAGGGAAAAAATATAACATGAGCAAAAATAATGTGACAGAAATATTAATTCATTTTTTCCAGCTACACATTAACACTAAATCATAGCAGGATAAAAATCCAAGCTAAAGGGAAATTCCATGTCTCTGGAAATCAGTACAATTAAACTTATTGCACCTGGCATCCATTAATTCAAAATGTTATTATGGGCAGTTAAATAAAACTAAAGTCCAACTCAAATGGCCCCATTCAACCCCTCCCCCAATGTTGCACAACAGCTGGGAGGTCTGAGAAAGTGTCATTTATAAACAGAAGATACAAGCTGCCGTAAAAACATAGTTTATGGCTTTGGCTTCAAGGAAATTTACAACTGGTAAGCCGCCAAGACCTGACCTGCTATCCGCTGCATTTTCATGCGTCTGGCCTGGATGCGGCCCTTGGCTAGTCGCTGTTTGGCGATGATGCAGCGAATATGGTCTGCAAAAATAAAATTAGCCTGCAGGATGGGCACAGGCTTGGCATGAGGGTTAGACGTGGGCTTGTGTATGATGATGTTCAGGGCCCTGCTGTCGTCCTCTACACCTGAAACCTGCATGTCCTGTGAACAGAAGCATTAGATTCAAATCTGAAAATTTGAATGTTGGTTTCTCAGACTTAAAGTGCAACAATTTTTTGAAAATAATTTATTCATTTTTTTTTGGTTTGTTTTCAGAATTTGTATATTTATTTTTTAAGAATGAATTTTGTATTCTTTTTTATTCTTTCCTATTACACTTCCAGTGTCTGTTGGGAAATGTCTTCTGAGAAATCATTCCCTATAATAATAATAATAATTACTTCTGTCATCAAATAGCTGCACTTAAAGTTGTCCAAATTAAGTTCTTAGCAATGCATATTACTAATAAAAAATTAAGTTTTGATATATTTACGGTAAGAAATTCACAAAATATCTTCATGGAACATGATCTTTACTTAATAGCCTAATGATTTTTGGCATAAAATAAAAATCAATAATTTTGACCCATACAATGGATTTTTTTGGCTATTGCTAAAAAATATACCCCAGCTCCAGGGTCACACATTATTATAAAGAAGTGAACTGTTCTGCATGAGATTTTTTTTAATGATTTTTAATAGAATTTCTTGGCAACACAGCACTGTATAAATGTTTTCTCAGGAAAACTAAATGTTGCATAATTTTGTTACATCAAGGGTCAAATCAAATATTAATAGCACATTAAAGTTAAAAGTTACACACTTTTTACTGTGTGCACTGTACAGGTCTGGTATAAAGAATGTTTTTGCTCAGGTGGCCGAAATATCCGGCCAATAAAGAAAAGTTTTGCTCGGCAAGAAAAAAATTAGAGGGAACATTGTTACCAAATATTTACAGTATGCATTAAACCAACAAGATTGGATGAAAAGTAAAAAAAAAAAAAAAATGCAGCAACATACAAGTCACACATCATATCCATATTTACACAATTTTAGTCATTTGTTTGCACTGCAAATCAAGTTACAGCATTTAACTGATCTCTTTTTGTTTTTAAACGGAGACACTTTGTTAAAAGAAACAATATTAACGCAAAACTGCAATAGCCAAAAACAACCAAAACCAGATTTTTAGAACTGGTTTTCGAGAGAAGCCTTTAAATACCCTCCAGAGGACTTCATTTCTGAGCTGAAGATCACAGTCAAGAATGTGGCCAAAGTGTTCTTTTTTTTGTTTGAGTGTCATGTTTGCAGTGTAGGAGTGGGAATGAAGCAGACCTGTAAAAGGCCAGCAAACTTGACAACACCCCAGCCGAGACGTTTTGAATCCGGTTCCACAAGACTCATCTGGTACACATCCACAGCCAGGAAGCGCTGAGCTTGAACCCCATCTTTACTCACCACCATGCAAGCAATAAGATCACTGTTATCTACAAGGGAAGAATAACGTTGAATAATTGAGCGTTAATTCCAAGGGTCCTTCAATAAACTTACATAAAACAGTAAAAAACAAGCCATAAAGGTCAAAGTCTAGACTGTGGATGGGAACACTGCGTAACAACTTTGTGCATTCAAAACAAACCCAAGTGAAAAATTTGTACAAATATGCAAGTCCAGATCTGCCGGATTTCGACATTACTGCCTTAGTAGCTTTTGATCACATGCATCAGGAAATTTAGCATTACAATTTAAATTCAACCACCTAATCTATTTCCAAAGAAAGAGTAGGCCTTGCACAACTAAATATAGTCATGCACTTCGTATTATAAAGCGTGAATTCAATCACATTAAAGACTCAGTAACTGAGTGAGTGTTAACCTGGCATGAAATCAGATTGTACTCAGACATACGGGAGTTTTCAAAAACACTCCAGTGAGTCATGACCTACACAGTACATCGCAGCTACTCGCAGGTGGGTGGAGAGGGGGGTGGGGGAAGAAGGGGAGGGGTAAATTAAGAGAGGTAGGTCATGAACGTTTGAAGTTGGTTTCAGGTAGACCAACTAAACTAATAACTGAAATAGCATCGTCACAACTGAGGTACTATGACTTTGTACCAGTTTCTCCCTGAACTTCCTAAGAAGTCACACTGATAGGTTGAGGAATTACTTCAGAACTGAAAGAGTAAACGCTGCTCTTCCTTTTAACTCGCAGCCAACAGCGATGACAGAGAATTGTGTTGCCTCTGGGGAAAATGATCTGCTCTTATACCAAAGAATACACACCGTCTGACTAGTTAACCAGACAGCTGAGGCACAGTAGTTCTCCATTTTTAAAGCCACAAATACCATGATGCACACCAGCTCTGTGGAATCTCGTATCCTAAGGGCAATCAGGATACACTTCAGGGTGCTTACATGTGGTTATGTTGGTTGATTCATAATGAAGTTGTATTTAAAAAAAAAGGAAACGGAACAAAGAGCCTTCACTTCAGTGTCTATAAATGGCAGTGGGTTTATGTGGAAGCTGGGAGACTTCATTCGAATTAATATAATGAATCATTCATACTTGTGTACCAGTTTGATCAATTCAGGAAAAGGGATCTTCTCTGAAGAACCTGTTTAGTAATCAGCATCATTAGCTGATTAAACAAAAAAAAAAAAAAAAAAAAAAAAAAAAAATTCACCAAACCTGTACAAATTTCTTTTATCTCTCTGTTTAACGCAACAGGAGATTGTTTTGAAGAATGTTGGTATCCAAACAGCTGATGGTCGTCACTGACTTCCACTGCATGGCAAAAAATATTATGGAAGTCGATGGCTACCATCAACTGTTTGGTTAGGAATATTCTTAAAAATATCTTTTGTGTTAAAAAGAGTAACAGGTTTGGAGAAACTTAAGGACGAGTAAACTATGACAGAATTTTCATTTTTTGGTGAACTATCCCTTTAAGATGTCGTTGCCAGAAAAACATTACATAAAAATTACCTCATATTCCAGGTTATTCATGACCTTGGGAATCCTGAAGCAAGAGTCAACTAAACAATAACTTAGAAAACGTGAAAATAACCTTCGGCACACAATAAATGTAGTTTACTGCAGGACAAATCGCTCACTCTAACCCTGGATGAGTAACTGAATCAGACCTTCCAGACACCACCAGCTAAATCAATATACAGTTACATCCTGTGTAATTTCATGAGAAAATGTAATGTGCATGTCTATTTTAACAAACCCCGATTAATAGAAGAGATTTCAGCTCTCAACCAAAGTGGGGGTGGGGTGTTACATGCAAAAGTACCATGTGACTAAGTGTTTAAGGTGAGAAACTTTTTCTGAGAACTTCCTCAGAAAGTGTTCACGTCATGTGCATCAATTATGTATATGCATGCAAAAAAAGGAAACAAGAAGGGCACAAAATACATTTGAACAAAAAAAAAAAAAAAACGGCAGCAAAGAGTGGAAAATATTCAGCAAGAATTCATGTTCACACAAAGTTCACACAATGCACTGTGCTGTGTCTACTGTGTTGTGCGCATGCATCATTTCCTGCACATCTAAAAATAACAGATCAGTGGCACATCAGGTTCTCAGGTCGATCTGTCTGTCTATCTGTCTGACTGTCTCTCTCGTCATTTCATAGCGAGGTGCTTGTTCCATCCACTCACTGATGAGCCATTCTAGGATGCACAATAAAAAAAGAACATAAAAGGCCAATGTTATCACAAATCATGAAGGTGCAAGATGAACCAGCTGTAGTTACTGTGAAGCTGGGGGATGTACAAAAGATTTTCCAGATATGAAAATTGGAGATGATTTTACGTTAAAATGCTTTGCAGAGATATAGTGGGGTCCAAAAGTCTGAAACCACTAGAGAAAATCATTAGCATTAATTTTATAAAATGTTATTAATAAACTTTTTCATTATAAATTATATTACCAGCACAATCATTTGGGTGAAATGTTAAATTAAGAAAATAATTCATTTTAATATTTGGTTTGTCCCCATTTTGCTCTCTCGTCATTTCATAGCGAGGTGCTTGTTCCATCCACTCACTGATGAGCCATTCCAGGATGCACAATAAAAAAAGAACATAAAAGGCCAATGTTATCACAAATCATGAAGGTGCAAGATGAACCAGCTGTAGTTACTGTGAAGCTGGGGGATGTACAAAAGATTTTCCAGATATGAAAATTGGAGATGATTTTACGTTAAAATGCTTTGCAGAGATATAGTGGGGTCCAAAAGTCTGAAACCACTAGAGAAAATCATTAGCATTCATTTTATAAAATTTTATTCATACACTTTTTTCATTATAAATTATATTACCAGCACAATCATTTGGGTGAAATGTTAAATTAAGAAAATAATTAATTTTAATATTTGGTTTGTCCCCATTTTGCTTTATTTACAATAGGATCTGAGCTCCATGAACTCCACAAATTTGTATAAAATCTGATGATCATGCTATCCGGCAAGAATTAAGCTTATGTCATAACATTTTTAGGATTTTGAAAATTTCAAGACAAAGAAATGGTTCACAAATTCATCTGAATGATTCATTGGATTTGTTCAGAATTAAAATGGTTAAATGTTTGGATTTAGAAATTTTCAAAACACAGAAATGGTTCACAATTATTTATTTTAAGGTTTCTGAAATGTTCAAATGAACAAATTGTCATCATTTTTAGGATTTCAACATTATCAAAACATACAACTTTTTTCATTTTACATATATTATAAATTCGATTCTTAAACATTTGGACCCTACTGTACTTATAATGTAATCTTGTAAAACTAAGTTTAATGCCAGACTAACAGACTTAAATCTTTATCAACTTGACCTAATATTGCTCTTCACAAATGAAACCGGTTCAAACCCAGAGCGAAAACAGTCAGCCGATGTCACGCCTTGTGCATTAACCCTTTTATGCACAAACGGCTGAGAGACAGGAAGCTGCAGTGGGTTGATTTTGGCAACAAAATCTGAGCTTCCTCCCACCTGCTCACACTTCCAGGGCTCATTCTGCCCACTCTCTGACCCAGGCTGTAGGTGCTTCTCAAGCAGCCTTACTGTTAGACATGAGATATACTGGAAGAGCTCAAGGCTGCTGCCCACAACAGCTACACCAGCTATAGCAAAGGCCTTAGCGACAGTGGAAGGTCTGAGTCAGTTATCTTTGCACACACACCCTCTTACCTGTCAAAGTGAGACGACCCGAGTTAACCAGGACACCTGGACACAAGAACTGAGCTGGAGGTGCTGAGACCAAGGGCCTCCATGCAACACATCAGGGGTGAAGTGAGAATCGGTTAACAGTGCAAACCCACAGATTGCATAAAAGAGCTGCATAGGCGACGAGAGTGCGATTTCATCATGTGTGGTAAACACTTTGCGACTGAGTGTGCGATACAATGAGGAAAGTCTTAACATGGAACTCAAAACCAAGGAGATGGTCGCAGTTCATGAGAAATATATCGATTCTACATTCTTTTCCTATTAAAACTCAACCGAAGGGCTGCAGTTTCATCTTTATCTAACTGCACTTTATCTGATACCACAGAAACAAGAGCTAGCACACAATTCAGTGTATGTGAATCACTCAGCTGTAGTTGTTTGTTATCAAGTTATCGCAAAGATTCACATGAAACTGAGTAGTAGTCCTTTTGATGATAAGGCAGGATGTTATGAGCGAGGTAGGATTTATAAGATTTCAGCCATAAAATCATAAAAGCAACCAAATTTTAAAAAATTTAAAGCAGATTTGAGAACAAAAGTAAATTTCCTTTTTTATGTCAATGCACTGTTTTATTGTTGTACGTAATACTTGCAATACTTCTGTAGCAACTTAGAATACATTACACCTAGTAGCTTGTAGTATCTTTAGAATAAAGAGCTTTTAGAATGCTAAAAACCTATGGGGAAAACAACAAAACAAAAAAAAAATTATTTAACACCCCTACCCACCCCCACAAAAGCAGGATGGTAGTGATCTCACACAGCTCTGAC
>NW_015541005.1:1734959-1736923 GCF_001515605.1 Sinocyclocheilus anshuiensis | reverse complement strand
CTCTTCATGTAGCCCTACAAGAGTGATTACTGATAAACTGTCTGAAAAAAAGAAAGTCACGTTTTAGAGAAGAAAAAAATCACCCACTGACTTTCAAAGCTGCTATATAATTTCTACTTTCTACTTTGAGGACCTTGACAGAAATGTAGTGGAGTGAAAAGTACAATATTTGTCTTTCATGAAGTTAAATGCTATGAATTTTAATTTGTCCTTCATTCGAACTTCATTTGCCTCACGTATACTAACGGTAAAAACAAGTTTCCATTAAAAACGATACATTAATAACATTAGTCTATATGTAAGCTATTTTTTATATGTAAATAACATTCAGAAACTGTAATTGATATAAATAAGGATCAATAAATACTGAAAGAAAAAAAAAACATAAGAAATGCCATTTATTTATTATTTCATCTGACATGCGCAACACAGACCGAAGCGCATAGAGGCGCACTGTAGATGGGGTGTTGAAGACGAGCTAAAAAAGAAACAAAGTACCGTATTGGCCCGAATAAAAGACGACCCTGATTATAAGACGACCCCCCTTTTTCCAGATGTACCTTTTGGAAAAAGGCTTTTTAAAAACCAAATCTTGTTTTTTCTCAGTAAAACACATTTTGTCTTCAATTATTTTCATATTGCATATTTTTCCTATTTTAAATTTTGTTTTGAAAGTATGGTAAAAACAATCACATTTAAAAAATATACACTTTTTGATATACCATTAAAAAAAAAAAAAGAGGTAGCCCATCTGGGTACTGTCTTACGTTTAAAAATCACAAAGGCAGTTTGGTCCCATCAGGCTAACGTGACAGTCACGACTCATGCAGCTGTAAGGTTTTGTTTTTCTTTTGTTTTTACACGCGATCTTTACAACACGCATTACATTACGTATTTCATGGCACACTCGTTTTATGCGTATTTGGCGCCACCTACTGTTGTGGGTGTATTATTCAGACCCTGAATATAAGACGACCGCGTTTTTTCAGATGTATTTCCAAGAAAAAAACATTGTCTTATATTCGGGTCAATACGGTACGTTTATTCACATATTTTTCTCTCTCTTAATATGTTCATGGGTGTAAATGTCAGCAGCATCATATATGCCTAAAGTAGGGATGTCAATTTTCGATCATTTCCATGATCGATCGTCGTTTAAATTAACGATCAATTAATCAATAACTTTAATGCAGCAAAATGCGTCTATTGCAGCAGCACGCAGTCACCGGCATGACAGGATGTGCAAAAGCCACTCAAAAAAAAACCCGCTTTCTCACCCGAATTAAAGGGGTTTTAGTCTGAATAAAATGCTAGTAGCAGGATTGTAAAATGAATAGATGTGATTATGATCATTTGATAAAATGAAGAGAGCTCGTTTGAGATAATTTTACTTTAGTGACTGTTTCCTATCCCGACACGGAGACCGCTGAACGCGCCTCTTTAAATGGTTTTTTGGTGCTCGTTATTGTATTTTAAAACACTATTGCAATGTTTTCAACTGACATTATGGCATTTAAAATAAAATTATCCCAAACGTAACTGGGGCGCGTGTGGCTGTGCTGAGCAGTCAGTGAACCGCTTCCATCAGCGCTGCTGCAGCAAAACACACTGTTGCTAACATGAAACATTTTTATGTAAGTATTATGATCAGTGCTTAATTTGATCCTGCTGGATCCTGTTCCGGAAAATGTCAGATTAAAAATGTTTGCATTCCGGTAGGCCTATTTGTTTTAAAAAATCCGGCATTTACAGTGCATTAGATCGTGACAGTGCATGCTTGCGTGCAAACGAGACGGAGCGAGCGCGGGTATGGCTAGATGTATTTGGAGGTTATTACTCATGTCTCATTCGGCACAAATCCAAATGTTTCCATATTCGCAATGTATTTGAATGTTAAACTATTATTTATAATGTAAACTAGGCTTGTACTTTACACGCATTCGCATATAGACGGAAAAGATCAT
>NW_015541005.1:1730545-1734820 GCF_001515605.1 Sinocyclocheilus anshuiensis | reverse complement strand
TAGGTCCATGCAGAAACTTGTGAACGATGCTCTTAGTTGTGGCATCACCGTTTAGTGACAGCATTGAATGCTCCGTCAGTGTCCGTCACAGCGCCTTTTAATTGCTGTTTTGAATCCAGCTTATGGAGCGCCGCGCCACACTTCTGTTTTAAATCTGTTAGCTTAATTATTTAAGTCAGATATATTTAGCTTTTTTTTTTAATGAAAACAAATAGTTATTTTTATATTTTTAGGCCTATTACTTACATAGGCTATACATTTTCCTTAAAGTGTTTCTATTTTAATATACTCTTAAAGTTTAAATCACATTAAAAGCTTAATTTGTAATTATGAGTGAATGATGATGCACTTATATACAGTCACCGTCACTCACAGCCGCTCGCACGTGTTTTGCGCATGAGCCGCACGCAGCCCAAAATTAAACTGCTTAATCGACCATCGATAGCTTTAATCGACTGCATCTCTTATTGACAATTAATCGATCATCGATTAATCGTTGACATCCCTAGCCTAAAGGATTGCATGTTGTCGGGTAAAAGAAGAGCATATTGATGCAGTTCACTCGTCTGCTATTTTATTCCAACCGTTACTCCTGACCAGACGCTTCCATAAATATTTAGTTTATACGTAGAGTTACACTTCAACTAAGTGTAATGGTGCAACGAAAAAATATTTAGTAGTGCATAAGTTGTAACTTAGTGCCCATTTACGTCAAAACTAGGCTAAGCTGGTGCAACCGGCCCCAGGCTCTCAGCAGTTCTCCAATCACAAAGCACTGGGCCAGCTATCCAATCAGAGCACTTTTCGTATTTCGGAAGGAGGGGTCTCATTGAAACAGTAACTAACCAGCGCTGTGAGGTGCTGCAATAACGTAAAATATGTGAAAAATAATATGTTTTTGAAACAATCAAGGAAGAAAATGAATTCAAGCACACCCTAAAAACTAAATCAAGACTTTGTAAAAGGATATAATAGGACCCTTTCAATCCTTGTAGGCCTAAACATTGGTTTTCTGTGATTAATTTAACATTGTTGTCATGTGAAAATCATTGGAAAATCATATGCCATCTCTTTTATTTTTGACATCAAAATTGTATTGTAATTGTGAGTTACATTACAGTAATTACCCAGGTAATGCATTACAATTGTAATACCCAGGTATTATGACAATTTAAATAAAAAATATCTATTTTCTGGCACACATAAAATATACAAAATATACTAATAACATTTATCTGTCCTTAAATGTATTGTTTTTTTGTTGAGAGTTCAGCCAAAAATGAAAAATCTGTTGTCATTTCCACACCCTCAAGTTGTTCCAAACCCTTATGACCTTCTTTCTTATGTTGAACAAAATAATTTGAAGAATGTTGGTAACCAACAGTTGTTGGTAGCCACAGACTTCCACAGAATGGAAAGAAAAATACTATGGAAGTTAGTGGGGACCAGAAACTGTTTGGTCACCAACATTTTTCAAAATATCTTCTTTTGTGTTCATCAGAAGAAATGTATACAGGTTTGAAACAACTTGATGGTGAGAAAAAAAAATGTTGGCAAAGCAAACAAAAACCTGAACGAGCAGAAAATTTCCTTACAGTTGAAATTTGAAAACTGAAAAATGTTTGATTTCCAAAACCAACTTATTCAGCATCAGGTTTATGTGACTGTAAAGGCCTTACTGAGGTCAAGCACATCATCAGTCTTGATGAGATCTTCTGGTCGGGTGAGAGGAAGTTGAGTTTCTGGTTCTCCCTGCAGCTGTAGGGACAGCGAGCGCAGCATGAAGAACACACGTATAGCCTGCAGGGACACACACACACACACACACACACACACACACACACACACACACACACACACATGCAGCATCAATTAATCTTCCTGGAATTTATGTCCTACATGAGTGCTAAAAGTTCTAAATATTCTTTCAAATATTTTCAATGTATCTCCAATATTAAAAAAATTATCAATGTAACTGAGTGTCTTGAGTGACAACCCAGAGTCATGATATCAACGTTTCAGTACTGACACCTGTGAAATTTTACAACTCTTGGCACCACTTTCACAACTAATACAATATTAAACACAATCCTTTATGTAGAAAGTTAAATATTAATGAAAAACAAAACAGTAAAACAACTGCTCACTTAAGTAAACAGTGCTTAAAATTTTCTATGTATACATATCAAATATAAAATAACACTAGTTAAATGCCTGCTACAGTCTTCACTGAATGATTGACATCCATATAATAGTACTAATTAAAGTTTTACTGAGAATTGCTCTGTAAATAAATGCAACAGTTTCTTTTTTTCTTTAGGCCCAAACTTATGTTCACGTTTAACCAATAAATGCATTTGACCGTCATCACAAAAGCATATGTCTATTCAAAATCAGCTGCTTGTCATTCAGACCAAATTAAGTCGATACTCTATCAGTGTTTCCCCTGCCATTATATTAAGGGGGCGGGCAAATTGTTTGACAAAAGGCCACAAGACCCACCCATATAATACAATCTGAGATCTTTCAGCATGAGTGTATATGTTCATCACTGACCCTGCGTGTCCTCTCGACATCTCCACAGGGCAATCGCTTCACAAAGTCAATGCCGGTAAGGGGGGTGCCAGTGGGAGGAAGTAAAATGGATGCATCCATCATAAGATACTCCACGTTTAGGGGCTTATTCTATACACAGTACAAATAAACAAAGAAAAAATGCAAAAACATTCATCACTCTATGAGCTTGTTGATCCTGGTCCACCAAACACAAACATTTATTTTGCTGGCCAAACAGCCTCTTGGCGTTTGTCGTTGGTTCAGTGTGAACATGACAGTTAAGTTTCACAACATTTTAAATCCATCAGCCATGAATCATTTACTCATTCTCATGTCATTCCAAACCCAAATGACTTTCTTTTTTCTGTACAAAAACACTAAAGGTTAATTTTTAAAGAATATCCTGGCCACTCTTTTCAATATAAGCTACAAGACAAGCTACACATCAAAAAATTTGACAATATGACTTCAATTCCATACTATTTTATGGTCCATATGGTCTGTTTTCCACAAAGCATACGACTTCTAGAGACTAATATAGAGGAGTCATGTTGGCTTTTATGTTGAAAGCTCAAGCCCACATTATTTATAATTGCAGGAAGATGAGTGAGCAACTACATTTTTGCTTTTAATTTTTTTTATTCCCTTGTGTTCGATGGAAGGATGAAATGAGCATGATTAAATGGCAATATTTTTTTATTCGAGCTAAGCTAATTCTTTAAGAAAAAATAATACTCCCAGGAAATAATACTCCCATGTTTTGTAAGAGGAAGTAGTATAAACATAGGGTGCATTAGTCACTCCTTATCCAGTAAATGTCTGATCGATAAAGAGAGATTTCCTCTCACACAGAATTAGGATGTGTTGCTGTATCTTCAGATTATATCAGACCTGCAACAGTGAGGTTGCAAAAAAGACAACATTTGTATGTTTAGTAAGGCAGTTTACCATCATGCTCCTATACTCATCCTCAAACATGTCCAGGAAAATCTCCTCCCCCTGCAGGAAGAGGAACATTACAAGGAAAAAAATTACCATAAAAGAAAACAAGATACACAATACACTACTCTTCAAAAGATTGGGGTCAGTAAGATTTGGATTAAAATGAAAAAAATGGTTTTAAAAGAAATTAATACTTTTAGGCAGTAAGGACATATTAAATTGATCAAAAGTGACCACATTTACAATGTTACAAAGGTTTAGAATTTCATATGATGCGATTTCAAGTTCTCCTTTCCAAATACACAAAATAATGATATTTAAAAAAGCATCATATGACCCCTTTAAGCAGTACAACTGTTTTCAACATTAATGACATTTTTCTTGAGCAGCAAATCAGCATATTAGCATGATTTCTGAAGGATCACGTGACACTGAAGGCTGAAGTAATGGCTGCTGAAAATTCAACATCATCACAAGAACAAATTACATTTTAAAAATATACTGGAATAAAAAACATTTTAAAACCACATTAAAATATTTTACAATATTACTGTTTTTACAGTATTTTTGATTAAATAATGTGTTGCGTTGCATCGCGCCGCATAAACATAAAACCATGTCTGCATTTGTGATCTGAGAAATGACAAACAACAAGCCTACTCTACACAGCTCAAAACTCACGTTTGAATCATCAGTGCAAGTTCTTTAAATATAAAAAAACTTACTTACAGTCTGTGAGTCAGAACAGCCGGCATTGTAGTCTAATCTACCAGGATC
>NW_015541005.1:1722878-1728708 GCF_001515605.1 Sinocyclocheilus anshuiensis | reverse complement strand
ACGAGGCGTTTTAGGAGGGCGTGGACGAGTCTTAACTTTTATAAAGAATATCTCTTTGGGTTTGAGACTTTAGTCTTTGCAACTTTAGGGATATTATCTATTCACGAACAGCTTGTAACACTCCAAAGAGAAAGGAAAACGTGAAATCGCATCATATGACCCCTTCAAAATAAAAAAAAGAAAGTCAAAACTAAATCCCACTGTCCCTCAGGGAAATGTTACCATGTTACCATCTGACGCCAGTACAGTCGAAAGAGCAACTGTTAACATGAATCAGTGTGAACACTCCATGAAAATCCCCATGGGAAGGATGAAGGGAGGGACATTATGAGAAAAGGTGGTAATATAAAGAATTAAAGAGAAAATGAGTATGAGTTGAATTATTCGGAACAGTCTGACTCTTTCACATATACAGTACAAGTCATTTTTGGTCACTGCATAATTCCCATACTTTCACTTCTGTTATTTCATAGTTTTGACTTCACTATTATGGTATAGTGTAGAAGACAACAGAAACGATAAAGAAACAGTAGGTGTGTCTAAACCCGTGACTGCTGCTGTACGTGTCTGCCCAGTTTCTTGGAAGAGCTGGGACACACTGATCAGTTATGCACACAGGAAATCCAGATGAGATGCCAAAACATGGGTCCTCCCAGGGCCCTCCATAATCCCAGAACAGAACATTCAGTACAGTGATTATTTACATACAGTCTTCTCTCACAGTAACAGAGGTTTTGGATAATGTGCAGCCTGCATAATGCATTCCGAAAGAGATCTTTCTTTGAATTGTGAAAGCAAAACTGGCTGCTGTTCTCATGTACGTTAAACAGAATCACGCCAGAGCACTCAAATTTCATGAGTGAAAATGACTTCAGGGAAAACAAAAACAAAAAAAGTGCTGCAGGCTGCAGTAAAAGCTGGAAAACATGTCCTTCAATGTTAAGACAAATGACAGAGTGGCCAAAGCAAAAGTTGAACGCACTAGTGTACTTTGTACAGAACTCTATTCTGTTTAATTGTAGTTTGCTTTCACAGAAATGTCTCAATGTAAATAAGCCACCAAGAGTGCTAACAAGTTTCAACAGGAAGCTGCTGGGATTTTCCCAAATATCAAAACAACAAAGTCTTTAGGATGAACTGTCTGAGCTTAATTCTTCCTCAGACTTTAAAGGAAATCAAATACAAGTGAGGTGACTAGGTGATAATTATGAGAATTATTAGTATGAAGGTCTGCTGCCTTGAACTCTCTGGGTTCCAGTAAGTACCTGAACCAACTGGTGACTTTCATGTGATCCGAAATAAAATAAAAGACCATCTTGCCTTATAAAACCGCCTCAGAAGGTGAAGACTCTCTTCTCGGGCACCCTAAAAAAAGAAAATATCATCACAGCAATGGTATGATTGAGTTGCGCAATATAAACAAGTAAAATGTCCTACTTCCTGTAAATCTGTCTAGTTTCAAAATAAGAACGAAAGACACCGTTACCCAATGTAAGAAAAATTACTGGGAAAAACCTAAGTGTGCATATTGCATGTGTTAAGAAACAACTGATTAATTAGAAATATGTTGCAACCAGTTTTAAATCATCTAATATGGAATGGTTGATAAGCAAATCAGCATGAATCACTTGACATTTTTTAACCTGGTGTCAAAAGCCATCCTTTTCAATTATTGTGAAAGATAATAAATGCCAAATTTCCAAGTCTTTATCTTCAGTGACAAAGCAGGCCATAAGCAGTATGTGTATTCATTGCTAAAACAGTCACCACAATGCAATGCTATCATGGATTTGGCAATAAAACCAACGTGATTCAGAATTACTTAATTTTAAATTTGATGGGTCTTTAATGTGTCTTATAAGTTTGCAAACATTGTCTATCATAATTTAATATTCATATTTATGGAAGAAAATTGTATTAATATTTTCATTTATACAAATAAATGATTCATATTCTTTGGTGTCAATAAATGTCTTTGATCATAATTTACGTAATTAATTTTATCACCTTATTCCGGTTCGCTTCATTTTATTCCTTCATTTTTTTTCTCAACATTTTATATATATAAAAATATTCATGGATTTCACCAGTCCCATTTGGTAAACTTGAATCTTATGCACCATGAGCTTAAAAAAAAATTATTCTAGCAAAGATATTACAGTTGCTGGCATATATAAAATGCAGAACATGTAATAGTAAAGTGAAGTGCTTTTGGTTCTGTGTTAAGACTCTTACCTCCAAACAGGCCAAATGAATGTCCTTTATAATGCATTGAGAGCCAGACAGCACAGACTGTTTCAGAAGCAGACAGCTTAACTCCAAGGTGGCAAGACGCACCTTTCCATCTGAAACACACACACACACACACACACACACACACAAGTTGTGATGATATAGATCAAACACATAAGGTGCAATTGTGCTAATTTTAAAATTGAATCAAAGTGGTATTATGTAAAAGCAGACCAAACACGTGACAGTTCAAATTACGCAATTAATTTCGGACTCTCAAGACGAGAAAGATGCAAGCATGACTTAAAAAGGGAAGTGTGTGACATTAGAATAGCTCAGATGTGACATGTGTAATCACGGCAACAGCCAAACAACCATGTTAGCAGACAAAAATGTCACAAATGAAGAGGAAAATCTGTGGATCTTGGGGAAAGAGGAGATTCGCTTCTTGTCATGCTAGTGTCACAATGAAGAATGAATCATAAAACATGAGGATAACAGCATAATGTGGACTCAATCAGTTCTACATTTTGTATGTTTGTAATACATTGAGTAAGTGAAGCAAGTCAGCATTCAAATGTCACAACAATTACAGGAGCCCTGAAAGGAGAAATTAGCTACAATTCCTCTAAACAAAGGTGAAAGAGATCAACGGTCAGAGGAAATCGGTTGCAATTTGTGTTACTCAAGGCTGTGGTAAAGGGTATAGAGCTAAAGAAACATGCATCAATAACAAGTGACACTTCACTGCGTTTAGCCCCCTTGGTTACGGTTATTCACAATAACTGTTGCTAAAGCTTTTCAAAACATCCCATAGAAATAAACTGGAGATTTCTGCAAACAGCAAGATTTTTTTGTAAAATGTGCTCAAAAAAGTGGAAAAAAATTGAAGAGATGTTATTCTGACATGAGGTGGAAAAAAACTGTGTTGCAAAAAAAGCACTTTTATGTGCTGTTTTTTTTTCTTGAAATGATTAGTTAAGATTATTTTCAGCAGAAAGAAAAGTCATTTAAAATTAAAACAATTAAAAATAATTTTAATCAAAATCTTTCATCAAAAGCTGAAATGAAATAAAATATAAACATTTTATAATGAAAATTTGAAATGTTAAATTGGTAACATTTGGATAAAATAAATAACTCGTATTACTAAGAAAATTAAAACAAAAAAAGCACGGTAACACTTTATTTTAAGGACCAATTCTCACTATTAACTAGCTGCTTATTAGCATGCATATTACTAACATATTGGCTGTTTGTTAGTACTGTATTTTATAAAGCACATATTAATGCCTTATTCTGCATGATCATATTTTAGATCCCTTAATCCTACCCTATACCTAAACTTAAAGTCCACATGAACCAGAAGTTGCTGCCGACTATATTTCAGTATGGTGACATATCTCCAACTGAAAGAGGATATTTAATAAAGGGTGGAGTTTTATCTTAGCACTCCTCATTGCCATTCCAGAGGAGAAGCAAATGTTCAGATTTTGATTAAAGATTACCAAGACAAACAATTTATTTCAGGGGATTAATTTGCACTGATTAATTGTTCACCTCAAGACTAGCAATGTGCGCTAACAAAATAAATAAAGTCAACTTTGATTTCATAAGGACCTTAACAGCTACCTTGCTAACTATTAATAAGCAGCAAATTAGGAGTTTTTTTCAGGGAAAACATCCTATTCTAAAGTGCAACCAAAAGCACAAATGCAAACTAAAGTTAAAATGAAAAGACAAAAATCAAAACAAAACCTAATTAAAAAAAATGACTAAATAATACTAAAATCACACAGGTTCAGAGTCAGAGAAAGTTGTTATTTGATTATGAAAAGAAACTGTCTAGAATAATTTGTACTGATGAATCACACACATTGAAATCTGATATTTTTATTAAGTACATCAAAAAAGAAAGCATATGTGCACATAAAAATGTTGCACAATCACTGTGTTAAAATACGAGTAAAGGACTACCCTGAATAAACAGTGAGTGCTTTGGTCTACACGGTCAAGTTCAGGCACACCAATGGAATCTGCAGCGTGTAATATTTAATGAGCATGTCTAAACAGGTGAAGGATTATATTTGGAATCTGTCTGTAAAGTACAGTAGAGTGAGAACGCGCTGTGTTTGTGTGTACCTGGCTGAGCAGCCTGGCTCATGATTCGGATCACTCTTTCCACCAACACCTGACTGTAAGAGCTCCTCTCTTGATTTGGCACAGGTAGCTGGATCCTCTCTAAGAGCTCCGGGTTTATACCTGAGCATGAACACGCACACATAAACCAACAAGAGATAAAGAAACAGAATGCTGGAGCATGATGTTGACACTGTAAAGCTGTCTAAATTTTTTAAAATCATGTAACCATATAACCATTGTATTACAGTATTAAGTACTGTATTACCTAATCAAGTAAGCAAACATGTTATATGTAAGCATTTTGAATGGTTGGACATGCTGTTTTTAAAATATAGTAAAAATTATATTGAAATATTCGAAATTTTACAATTCCTGCTCTCTTTTTAAATAAATTTGATGGCAAAGCTGAATTTTCAGCATCATTACTTCAGTCTTCAGTGTCACATGATCCTTCAGAAATCATTCTAATATGCTGATTTGGTGCTCAAGAAAAACTTCTGATTATTAGCAGTGTCATATTATTAGTGTCTTCTTTTAGTTTCTTTTGTAATACTTATTTACAATTTATTATTTTAAATATTTGACATAGAAACCCTTTCACAACTATTACCATAATTATCCATTAATTTTAAATGCTTTGTTCGAGACTGTTATTCCTGAAGAGACAGATCAGATACCTTTACTGTGAGACACGGCATACACGAGACAAAGCACAAACAGAGCCTGGTAATCCTCTGTGTCACAGTCCAGTGCGTTATACAACAAGTCCAGGAAGGGCCTAGAACAACAAACAAGATGATAACAGCTATTTTTTAATTCTACTCTCTGGAAATCATGCAAAAGTATGAACAACAGAACAATGTGTGCAATGCGCATTGCGCAGTTTCTGAGCACATACTGCATTGTTTGAGTGTTGCAAATGCGAAAGGCATTTACTACGTGAGCTATTGTCTATAAGTCATGCCGAACTTAGACTGGCTTTGAGAAGCACTTATATCCAGACTAAACGGTAGTTACCTCCCTCCCTATCAAACTAAAAATATTCTCCACAGGTGTAAACTCTTCTTCTTAAGTATCAATATCATCATGTCCATGCAGAGTATTCCTAAGAACACTGCTTTTTCACAGGCATGCCATGCACTTCTTGGGATAGCGAAAACATAAATATTGCTTTTGAAAGGCTTGGGGAACAGTCTGAACATGTCCTGGGCCCTCTTTCTCTGGAGCACGCCAATCTATATAGGGGAGCTTTGATGCACTTTAAAGGGGTCATATGATGTTGCTAAAAAGAACATTATTTTGTGTATTTGGTGTAATGAAACATGTTTATGCGGTTTAAGGTTAAAAAAACACATTATTTTCCACATACTGTACATTATTGTTTCTCCTCTATGCCCCGCCTTTCTGAAACGCGTCGATTTTTACAAAGCTCATCGGTCTGAAAAGCGAGGTGTGC
>NW_015541005.1:1712128-1721713 GCF_001515605.1 Sinocyclocheilus anshuiensis | reverse complement strand
CTTGTAACACTCCAAAGAGAAAGGAAAAATTGAAATCGCATCATATGACCCCTTTAATGAACGGAGCATAAAAAGCCAATTGCATGGTCATCGGTTCAACGTTAACACCCTTTAACAATGCTGACAATACTTAATGGTTCATAAAGCACAATTTTGGACTACAATGCCGTTTTAATGGATGTACTGAACTGTTGATTCTAAACTAAAAGGTGGAGTAGTATACAGTGGTGTGAAAAAGCGTTGGCCATATATAAGGGCTGGGCAAGTTAACGCATTATTATTACGTTAACGCATTAATTGATTAACGCCGACAAATATAAAATATGCCGACAAACGCAGTTTTTTATTATTATGAAAGTCCTTTGCTCACTGGCTCTGAATACACATACAGACAAACCATGGGTCAAAGGAGGAGTGGGATGTAAATTCAGAACTGGCTTGGGATGGGTGTCATCACGTGTCTCAACCAATGAGAGCATTTGGGGTGGGCCTAAGACTGCAGCAGCACTCACATGAATGCTCCAGATAAAATTATTTAGGCTAAGCATCAACATTCACAAACTACCGTTCACTGTTATTTTTAACAGAAAAGAATGCAACATGCTCATAATCACGACTTCATACGTGGGAAATAGGAAGTTTCCGATAGCACGTGAAGACAGCAGAGAAGCGCTCTTGCTCAGCACAGTTGTGCATCGTTTTGTTAACTTAGTGGTTTATTATTTTGAGTTGTTTGGGACGCAGTAACAAATGGCCCTCTCTCACAATATATTGCTTTACAGATCTATCACTCTTGCCGCTCAGAAATGTTCACGAAATCATGCTGCACATATCATAAGTTCCGCGCTCTGGCGCGGTTAGCGCTCACACTCACGGATCTATATATAACTGAACTGCGCTCTGGCCCACCTCTTCCAACCGAGCGTGGCACGGAGCGATCACACTAGTCAAATGAACTGGGCTTTGGGGGTCAAACGCGCTCGGGCACAGTTAAGATTGCCCAGTGTGAGTTCACCCTTATTTACCCGCATCCCGCACACACGAGTCTCTACCTGCCCGCATTGTTGCGTTGGGTCCCGTGGGAGTGCAGGTCTCTGCTCGGAAGGTGCCTGTTATAATGTTATGATCGAGGCTCTGGACTCTGAGCATAACTTGTTTTTCTATAAACTATAAAATATTTTCTATAAAAACGTTAATGCCCTGGCAGTGGCAAATAGCTTTGGTTTTATACTTAATTTGATTACATTAAGGTTATAAATTGAGATTTACAAGAAATATTTTAACTGCTACTATGTAATAGGAATACTGCTGTAATAAAAAAACACCTTATTTGTTTAAAGTGTTTGCAAACCAAATGTTATTCAACTTTTGTTCATATATCAGTAAATGAAAAAAATGAAAAAAGTGCACAATACACTACTTTTGAATGCATTATTGAATTTAGTGCATAATGCGATTAATCGCAGACAATCATTTAGACTGTTCACTTGTTTTCAGTGAGCTTGATTTTTTTCTTTTTTTCTTTAGGCTAGTATTAGTTTTTTGTGATATTGACACTGGTGACAATAATTTCTACACTTCAATAATGTTTTTTACAATTTCTACTGTATTAAAAACTTTGATATCGTAAAGACCTTTTTTAAAGCAAAAATAACTATAATTGGGCTATATATCATTACCGTGAAATAAAATTCCTCATATCATGATATAAGATTTTGGTCATATCCCCCACCCCTACACAGGAGGTTAGCTTAATCTGACAAAAATGATTTGTGGACATTCTTAAAATTGTAAAATTGTTTGTAAATGTGTTTTCTAAGCCTAAAAAGAGCTACATGTTTTCTTCTAGGTCTGTGGTTAAGGTTGTGGTTGCTTGTGTACCTGCTCTTCTGTCCTTCAGATTGTGCCGCAGCTGCGCTCTTCTCCTCATCGGTAATGTTCTGTTCCGTCAAAGTGGACACTTCAGAGATCCTACATTTTTCCATTACCACCATCTCAATTTCTGCAAAACACCGAGAGTATAACAACAAAGCTGGATTTTGGCATTGTCTATGTTAGATGCCAGCCGTGGAAGATCCCTGCATCAAACTGATCTAAGCTGTCTAAAGTTACACTAATGGATTTCCCTTGAAATGATTATATGCCAGCGGACATTTATCTCAAAAAGGGAAACCACTTGATTGCATTTAATAACTTTCAGAACTGAACCTAACAACCCAAGCCACAAGGGAATGTTTTCTAGAATTTTATTGTAGTGACTGCTGGATTGAATTTTTAAAAACATATTTGGCAGTGATTGTAAGAGGAAAATCTGCAGAGTTCCGCAGAACAGATCATATATAGATTAAAGATTATGTAAATAATAATTATGTATTATACAACTGTTTACACAACTGGTTGGTTGGTTGAGAGACCACAAGGTGGAAAAAACAATTGTAAAAAATGAAACTATTCTAATGCCTGAACACCTTATGAACTTGCAAACCTGCAAAAAGTTTAAAAGTTACTTAAATTAACATCATATAACTGTCTGTGTGTCAGACGTGGGGAAGGACGACTGAAAGAATGAATCACACAGAGGAGTGAATACGACAGCAGACAGGGCTTAGCTCACTTTCCCTCTCAAGTCTGACAACTAACTCCCAGCAAAATGAAGGAGACACAAAAATGTCTCCCAAGGTAGGAGAGGGAGAGGGTGGGGGTGAGGTTTTGCCCAATCGGAGAGGTGGGGAGCACAGAATGAATGTGGACCAAAGTGACCGTGTCATAACACAGAAATGACGTGAGAAGGTGGAGTGCTCTCGCAACTGGCAAAACATGATTTAGCCAAGTAGGACGTGTTGCTGGGTCAACACTGTCATCATTATTGGTCCTGGAACAACAATGCTAAGAAACAATCAAAAGACCAAACCCATCCCTAAAATTAGTAGAACATTGTTCAAATCATTAACCCCAGTCTAAACCTAAAATCTGGTTGATGGGATTATTGCTCCAATCCATATGTCCTACTTGGGTAAATCACAATAAAATGTATCCATTTGTATTCCACGGAAAGAAGTCAGTCATATGGGTTTGGAACAACATGAGGGCCAGTACATGACGACACAGTTCTCATTTTCAGGTGAATCTTCACTGAAAACCGCACCATAGTACAGATTGCTAAAGCGGGACTTTCTGCAAACTCAAATGGGTGCAGCTGTTCGGTCAGTTTTGAGAGCAGAGCCACAGCCGAAGTGTGGTGTGATCCAAAGAATGGAGGGTCAGTCAGTCATGCTGGGACATTCATCTAGTGCTACTCACCTTCCTTGTCCCCACTTGTCCTGCTGGCCTTTGAACTAGCCTCTGTACCTTTAGCCTTTTCCTTCTCTTCTTCCGGCCCTTCCTCTGATCCCCGCTCCTCCTCCTCTTCCTCGCCCACATTCTTGTAGTTGGGTCTTTTCTGGGTCCTCTTCCTCCCACGGTGACGACTCATCTCCAGGGAACGCTCCAGACTTTCTGGGGGCCTGGTGAAGCGACGAACACCAGCATTGCTCTGAAATGAAATTACCAATGGATGAGGCATATGTACACTTTTTGAGGGTCATGAAGAGGTATCTTCTTGGTAATAATAATAACAATAACAACACCAATAATAGTATTACCATTATTATCATGATTCTTAATCTTATTTGTTAACATTATTACATTATTAATTATGTTTATTTATTTCTTATAATTTTTTTATTTTAGTTGTAATATTTGATACAGAATTGTTTTTTTTAATCAACATTTTTTTTATTTGGTCCGCCCCCCGTTTTTAGGCCAACTAGAGAAATTACATAAAATGCAAATGCACAATTTTGAGGAAAACAGAAACTTACAGTCTTTCAAACATTAATAAGCTTTAATAGATATTTAAATATGAATAAAACAATCTATAACTTTTCTATTTAAAAAATTCTATAAATGTTTTCAAATATTTCCCTATAAAACATACAAAAATATAAGCTAATAAACCTATTGCTGCTTGGCATTGGCACAACATATTCACACATAAACCATCTTGGATAACAGCAATAGCTGCTTTTACAGCGTCTGCAGAACTTAAAGAAGCAGTGAAAGGAAAACAGTCTCTGGCTTCTCAGAAACAAGAACCCGCTAAGACAGGAAACAGCTGCCAAACAGTCAAGGACACACATGGTAACTGCAGCACGGACAGAGGTGATGTTTGCAAGGAGCTCCAATAACTCACACGACATGACAAACACTAGGCAATGCTTTTGGGCATGACACTAAAGGACCCCCAACCTCATTTTCAACAACCACACAAGAGATAAGATTTTCATTCTTAGAACAACAGGAAAACACTGTGAACAATCACCTGCTCGTGGTCTCACAGTTGCACTATTGCTCTCTGAACCACTCTGTCTGCTTTTCAAAGAACGCCTGCGAGGATTCAAAGAACCCACCTCTACTGTTTCGATACGTGAAATTATGTTCTCCATCTACAGTTTCTCTTTAAGTTCAGAAAGCAGCTTTAAGGTACCTAAGGTAGCACAAGAGTTAAAAACCGCTCTCGACAAAAAAACAGGACCACAACAGGTCACAGTGACACGGTGCGAAGAACATGCGCTCGCAGTTGAGAAGTGGAGCACTCAGTAGGACGCCACACTTGCAAAAAAACAGTCATCTGTGGTCTTGCTTGTGGTCACAGGCTTAATGAGTAAATTCTATTCAAAGTGCAAAGTATATCGTCAAGACTGAGCTATTTACGAGAAAGGACCAAAGAGATAAAAGGCAGCTGATCAGCGTTTGTGATGATCTCACTCACTGCCTCTGCTGTCAAGATAAGCCAAATATAAAAAAAAAAAAAACATATCTAGAGGTTTACTAAAGGCTAAAGTGTGGTCATCTGACATGCATTGCATCCCCTCATATATGCATGACATCATTTTATGAATCAAAACAAATTTGCGACATTAGGCTGATGTATGTTGCACTGATGTGAGAGTCCCAGTCACCTCAGCCCACCCAAATGACCAAGTTGCATTTGCCGAAATGCTGCATTGTGCTCGTTTAATCTCCCGAAACGGGGTCGCTAAAGCGTGCCACCAGGCTACAGGTGCGTTTCCAGCAAACCGCGTAGCAGGTGTGCGTCTGCTAACACATGCACCCTGCTCATTGTGCAGTATGTAAATCGTATAATGAGAAAACAGGGGAAGCTTCTAATACGGTGGCGGTTTCGCCCTTCATCTCTGCACTACATTTACTTCATACTTCCTGTCATCTGCGTAAGGACCTGTTTGAAATCCTGATCTACAACACCCGCCATCTCTGCCTGGTCCCTTTCTGTGCTCATCCTCTACCTGTGGCTTGTGGTGAAGGAAGGTCATATGATGTTCGTGCATGTGTGTGTTTGGGTGGCAGAGGCTTGCTGGTAACACACAGGTACTAGCATCTATTTCACAGGCTTTACGGGAAAGGGAAAGTAGGTTAGAGGCAGTGCGGTGATGGTGTAAGGCAAATCGCTGTACATCAGAGCAACGAGAGCCACAACAAAAGATAGACCAGAACTTTGCATTTACATAAGGATTCCCACTGGCTTCCTCAACCGAGCTCTTCACAACAAAACACAGTCCTACAGCAGACTGCGTGCTTACTATAAATTGAAACATTGATGTTTGTTCAATAACCAAACTTCGGCTAACCTCAGTTTTGGCATAAATTCAGAACTTTTGCAAGAATTGGAAAGATAAACATGAAACTCGTGCAGTTTCAATAATTGAATATTAATCATTTGTGATTAATCTCATAACTATTTTGTAGCTGATGCATTCAGATCATCAGGGGAAAAAAGGTATTGGCTTGCATAGTGAAATATATGTGCAAAAAAACTTGTCATACCAGTACAAAGTCAATAAAGAGCTTCAATTTGAAATCTTGATATTGTGTATCAGTGTTTCCTAAACAGTGCAGTCTTTGCAGTGGGAGAGATTTTGTCAGATGTTATTGCCGCTGTCATCTGATGGTATTCATTATTCATTGTATTCACTGTTTTATTTTTTGTACTTACTAAGCTTTGATAATAGAATTCTGCCATTCAAAGAGAGTAAATTACTTTACTTTTGCAAAACACTACCCATCTGGATTTGATTTATTGATAAATTACAGAATGAATCAGTAACACTAGCAAACGTAATGCATTTAAACAACATATTTAAAGGGGTCATGAACTGAGAAACCAAAATTCCTTCTTCCTTCTTTTGGCATATAAGTGATCATTGTACTATAAAAACATCCTGTAAGTTTCAGAACTCAAAACTTTCTCGTTAGTCTAAAAACAGTTTGAAGCCAATCTGCCAAAATGACAGGTTGTGGAATGTTCTACTCTATGATGTAACAGTGTGGATAAACTCCGCTTCTGCAGAGGAAGATCGACGCCTGCTTCTACATCACTGCCTGTTTAGCCCTGCCCACCAAATCATGCATGTAGTGCAAATAACGAGAGAGGAAAACGCAGGTCTACACAGAAATCAAACGATAAAGATGGCTCCGAAGACAACAAGATGCTGTGCAGTGCCAAGTTGTGGAAAAACAGTCTTTGCATTGCCTTCCCTCTGATCCCAACGTTAAGAAAGAGTGGATGAACTTTATTTTAAAAAAAGTTCCAGAACGCGTCAGTAAGAACTTGGTCCTTTGTTCACTTCATTTTACCGCGAATTCTTTACAAACAAGGGACAATTCGACACGGGATTTTCAGAAAGAGTGAAACTAAAAGACAATGCTGTGCAGACTATGTAAACTTCTTGTATTTTATATATAAAATTAGGAAAATAATTGCAACATAAAGGTAAAAAAGTGGAGATATGGTTAGAAAGCATGACGCTCGCATTGTCAGAATGCCAGATTGTCAGTCAAATCCAAAGCAAGCACGCAACCCATAGCAATGCGTTATGGCAATGACGTCTCAAGATGACGAGTCTAACAGCAGATAAATATAACTGATAAATGAATGAGCGATCGTTACAAAAGTGGGCATCAAATACAAAGAACGCGGAAGCTCAAACTTGTGTATGAGGTGCTAGAACAGACCTCACTGGCTCTTGTGTGTCACGCACGCACATTTCTTATGCTGTTGTTGTTTTTAATGGGAGCTGAACACGCATATTCACATTTGAGCACCTTCTTTTCCTTTTAATGGCCGTTATCAAATCTACTGGAAGGTAAATACTGCCACCTACAGCATGACAGGTGACATAAAATAAGAATAGAATAAGAATAAGAATAAGAAGAGCCGATACCGATCAGTTAAAAAAAAATGCTTGATCGGCTCGGGACATCCCAACTTCTGAGTCTACAATCCGCTATGCCAATTCAAACAGAGTGTTCTGATGAGGGGGTCAAAACAGGACAGAAAATAGCCTATAACTTCAAAATTTGTATGTTTTTTTGATGTAAAAATCTTGATAACATTATAAGGGGACCTCAGAGAACAGCACAAAATAATAATAAAAAAGGCAGTTCATGACCCCTTTAAACAATTTGCCAATTAATTCTGAATAGCGTCTTTATTGATGCTTAGGTATGTTTTGGGGGTATTTGTATTGAAATCTGAAAAATGATCATGTTGTTGTATACCGCATAACCCTACGTTTAATCATTTGAAGCTAACTAAATCCACACGCTTACAACCCTCTACATTGCGAGTAAATCACTCGCATATGCGACTAAAGTGCAGTTCTATCAAATTAATTTAGAGGTGTTACATGTGCTGAATATGTGATGCATAGATGAAGCTCAATGTATTGTGTAATAAGGGTATGATGTTTCCTTTGGTTCTTGCAGCTACTTGTTCAGAATTTCAATTTTACTATTATATTATGATTTTATTTTTTTATTATTAATTTCTTATTACAAAAAAAAATAGCTCTTCAGTTCATATAGGTATAACTGTTGCATTTACAGTTGTTCTGTAAAGCACCAATACATAGATTATATTTTTGTAAAAAAAAAAAAAGCCTTATTAACTAGCTGCTTATTAGCATGCATATTACTAGCATATTCGCTCTTTATTAGCACTTATAAAGCACATTAATGCTTTATTCTGCATGATCATATTCTAGATCCCTTAACCCTACTCCATACCTAAACTTGACAACTACCTTACTAACTATTAATAAACAGTACTTAGGTTTACAGTAATTACAGTAAAACAGTAATTATGTAATTAAACTAAAGTGTGACTCTATTAACAACATCTGTGTCATGCTTAAAAAATTTTTTTTTTTTTTTTTTTACAGTCTGTCGAGTAAACAAAAAAATTTACTAGCCAATGGCGATTCAATTGCCAAGGTGTCCGTAGAGGGCTGGCTTATGCATATCAATATGTACACATACATATTTCTCATTACATTCATTATATGCTATAAACAACATTTTCTCCCATGCAATACAATACAAACCAGGACCTTGCAGCATAATGATATGTTAAGTTTTGCAGAGTTTTGTTTACAGTACATGGCTGCACGGGATATGCATGCTGTCAACAGTTTCGTGCAAACCAAAGCAAATGTAGCAGTCAGCAAAATTACTTCATATCACAGCACTGAATCCAAACTTGATGTCACTGTCATGGTCTATTTATCTTCAACACAGTGCAGTTTATAAGATCTACAGTACGTGTTTACATATCCAGTTGTTTCATTTAGAACTTAAAGATTTGCAATTTGTGTTGCTGTATTGAACAAAGCATTTTTGTTTAAATGTACCCTTTTCTTAAACTGATCTGAAATTGCAGTCGCACAAGTCGCACTGGTTTAAGGAAGCTGGGTTTGACAGATTACCGTCAGCTTGTAAAAAAGGGTCTAGTAGAGCAAGTTGTGGTTAAGCCTGAGAGGTGAGACACAGAAACAGACCACATAAAGAGCCAGAGAATGGGAAAGAGGAAATGGCTTTTGATAATACTGACACATATGAGAACACAGACCGTTTCCCTGAAAAGGCTGCCTGACTGCCCCTTTCAGTATTTAGTTTTTTTTGCTGATGATAAACATACGTTTATCAGAATAATACAGGATGGTGTACTGAAGCTGGTCTACTATTACCAGAGCACTTATTAATAACTATTCTAGGAATATATGTGATAACATCATCAACTGCCAAAATTTGAATTATTTTAATTATCTGTCTAGTTTTTGAAGCAAACAAAAGTACCATTTAAAAAAAATACCAATTACCATTTAAAGGGGTGGTTGATTGCGATTTCACTTTTTTAACGTTAGCTAGTGTGTAAGGTTGCTGTTTGAGCATAAACAATATCTACAAAGTTACGAAGCTGAAAGTTCAATGCAAACGGAGATATCGTCTTTTAAAATTCTGGCAGTTTAATGCCTACAAAAACGGCTGGTAGGGACTACAACTACAATGTTCGTGACATCACAAACCCAGATAAACCCCGCCCTCGGGAAAAGGCAGCAAAGGGGGCGAGGCCATGCTGCTCTGCTCTAGAGAAGAGGAAGAGAAAACTAGAGGTGCACAAAAATCTATTCATATATGAATAGCGATTCTGTCTTCTAACGATTCTAATGGATTCACAAGTTTCAAAAT
>NW_015541005.1:1710846-1711057 GCF_001515605.1 Sinocyclocheilus anshuiensis | reverse complement strand
TCACCCTCCGGGGCTCTTTCGATCAGTACCGAGTCTGTGTTCTCATTCACCCCGCGACATATGGTGGAGAATGCAGGCGTAGCAGGTGAATTGAGACACAGACTGGTACCGCCAGGTTGCCATAACGATCTCTGTGCTTCTTCTAGGAGAAACCGCTCTCTTCCCCCGGACACATGGAAGAGGTCATCCGCCGCCTAACGGAGCTCTCGGC
>NW_015541005.1:1707849-1710737 GCF_001515605.1 Sinocyclocheilus anshuiensis | reverse complement strand
ATGACGCAAGCAACACCAAGGCCATGGGTTCGATTCCTAGGTAATGCATGAACCGATACAATACATACCTTCAATAGATAAAAGGGTCTGCCAAACGCATAAATGTAAATGTACATTAAAGTCACAATGATGTGGAAGTAGCAACATCTTTTCTTCTATGTTGTGATGTAAATTATAGTGAAAAGGATTTTCATGCCGACTGTTGTTGAGTTCATTTCAAACGGTGTTGTTTTGAATCAGCCAAAACAGTATAGCTTCAAATAATCAAGGATCACTGGTGATAAGACATAAAATATATATATTATACTTATTTTACATAGGAAATTACGTCAAAGATTGTTGCCCGGTTGTTGCTAAGATATTCAAAGTGCACATGTTGATAGGTTGCTAGAGTATTACACATCAAAGTATGAGCAATGGCAAAAATGAATCTGCCAACTACCTGCTGGCATTGCCTAATTCATGTTGCAACTTAATGTCATCGCAAAAACATATCAACACTACTAACTGAGATATTTCTCACATGATAACAGTCTCAAAAAAGTGGAAACCTACAGTTCAAGCATGCATGACATTCTCCTCTCTCAGAAACAAATCTGACATTTACGTGATTTTGTTTTTGCTAGGTACAAGCTAACGACTCAACCAGCCAAACATTCGGGACACTTTCATTGCAAAATATTTGCATAAGTGCATATGCACGGCCTGGCCCGGATTCTGCTATCCAGACAATAAAAAAAAAAAAGCAAAAACAAGTTATGTGCTACAGGCTGCACTACACAATCAGTCTCACATCCACCTACACGCTGCAGTGCTGTCTGCTGTGGAGAAAACATCAAAGCAGCCCATTAACACCACTGATATCGCAGCGCTCTTATCTGTCTGCCTTACCTCAGTGTAAATACCCTCATGAAAATAACATGGGCAGAGGCAAACCGCAAAGAAGAATACTCCTCTTCAACCATCTCATCCACTGACTGGAGCAGTGGCGTTTCGTAACTACCTCTTTTCTGAGAAGTTTATTTGTGGCCGATACGCATCTTATATATAAAAAAAATAAAGGGCACGGTGAGACTAGCGCTTTTAGGTGATCAACAGAAGTGATAACATTTAGCAAGCTAATTGGACACATACATCACTGTAAAACTGACACATTGATTGAATGTTCCTTGAGGTAGGGGAAAGTTTAGCCAGTCTGATGTAGCCATGACAATCCATTTGACATCAAGTAAATATCAAATAGAGGCCAATAAACCTCAAGAGAGAGAGATCTACCAAGTACCTGTAACTGTGGAACAGAAATAAATGCCCTTTAAACTAAAAGACCTTTCACATAAGGACTTTACCACACTTTTGACGTGATAGCAAACAAGGTTGCTAGTACACAAGAAAACAGAAAGTGTGCAAAATTATTGGTAAAAATAGCAACTGCAAACACAGTGATATTACTTTAGTTTGATATAACTTTAAGCATGATGTCATAACACAGTGTCAAGGTCAAGTGAAAGGCCATTTAGAACAACATTTTTATCGACTAGGAGCCACTTGTTCCCATAAAACCCTAATAAATGGTTCATGGCTCCTTGTGGGGATCAATCCAGCATCCTTCTGGTTACCTACTGCATGCACATCTAAATAAAGAGGCCAACTGGTGAATGTACTCACTGAACTCTTGTGAGCACTCTGCTCAGTTTGCAGCATGAACACTGACAGGTCTCCGTTCAGAATGACATCAGCCAGAGAGTGGACAAGCGGCTGGTAGTGGATGATTAGAAACACCTAGAGACAGCAGGACATCATATGTTGTCACCTGACCACAGCTCACACCGTGTGTATGGTGGTTATTCTACTCACTGCAAGTTTCAACAAAACTGAAGCACTGTACCTGTGACAGGAGGTAGAGAGACACCTGAGGGTTGATCTTGCGCTCTTCAGACTGGAAAAAAAAAAAGATTGTTATCATGTGGGATGAAAACTAGATTTCATCTAGAGTTACTTAGGGTGAAAATGACATCATTTTCACAACCATGCTTGGATCACTATTATATGCATACACTACCATTCAAAAGTTTGGGGTCAGTAATATATATATTATATTACACTCATATTACATGTTTCGCCACTTGCTTGAGCATCTTAATATATAAACTTAATATATAAATCAGTACAGAAGTAAAATGCATTTAATAATATTGTGCTTGCATGTGAATATGTCTATGAAAGATAGTATTACTGTGTGAAAAGATAATCACTATGTTGAGAGAGAGAAAATATTTGTAACAACGCTCGAATTTGGAATCAAAATAATTTAAAATAGGCAAGAGACGGCTGTTTCTGTCAATGGTAAGTTTTAATTTAAAATTGTGATAGCCTACTACCTTTTAACGTAAGAAAAGTTGACTGTAGGCTGTGTTTACATGTTTTGCCACTTGCTTGAGCATATTAATATATAAACTTAATATATAAAAATAAGTACAGAAGTAAAATGCATTTAATAATATTGCGCTTAAACATGAATGTCTATGAAAGATAGTATTACTGTGTGAAAAGATAATCACTTTAAAATCTAGTAACAACGTTCAAATTTGAAATCAAAATAGGCTAATGGTGGTATTAGCCACAGATCATAGCGCACTGAGCACACTAAATAAAGCACACTGAGCCCGTGCTGCTTCTGCACCGCACACGGACTGCACTGCAAACGGATCCTTACTTAATTTCGTTCACTCTTTGCTGATATATAGCTCTCAACTGCCATGCACTTTATAGGGATTTGAGAATCAGTGAAGACATCAGCGATTTCAGAGTCGACACCGAGAGTCGATTCCAGTGCTGAAGTCGACTCCGACTCTAGGGCTATTCAGAGTCGAGGAATTGACTCTTTTGGC
>NW_015541005.1:1679640-1706977 GCF_001515605.1 Sinocyclocheilus anshuiensis | reverse complement strand
GTTTTTTTATTTTTGCTGTGCTGCACACGTTGAATTAAAGTGACAGGGCATTGCTCACGTTAAAAATGTACGAATACGAAATGTATTAATTGCACCATAAATGCATATAGGCTAATTAAAGTAGTTTTAGCTATATGGGTAAAGCAAGGAAAAGTACCCTAAACTTTTAGATAAACATGGTAACTGATGGCACTCGTGGAGTTAGAAAACAAAGTTCTTTTTATGACCAGCAGGGTTACTTGTAATGTAAATGCAAAAAAAAAAGAAAAAAAAAGAGGCGACTGTTTCTGTCAAAGGTAAGTTTTAATTTAAAATGATGACAGCCTACTAACTTAACGTAAGAAAAGTAGATTGTAGGCTGTGTTTACATGTTTTGCCACTTGCTTGAACATCTTATATATAAATTATTACATTTTTATATAACGGACTGCACTGCAAACGGATCCTTGCTTAATTTCGTTCACTCTTTGCTGATATACAGCACTCAACTGCCATGCACTATATAGGGATTTGAGAATCAGTGAAGACATCAGCGATTCCAGTGCTGGAGTCGACTCCGACTCTAGGGCTATTCAGAGTCGAGGAATCGAACAAGTTTATTTTTCTATTCAACATACTTTGGAAGCCATTATACATGGTTTAAAAAGAGTCATAAATACACAACAGGAGTAAGAAAAAGAATAACTCAAGACAATATAGGGAATTTTCATTGAAAGGGTTTTGCAATAAAGTAGCGTATAGATTTTATTCCCTCAGCTCCAATGGTTATGCAAAGTTAGCCTGGAATAAACACTAGCCTACTAGAGGTATGCTAGTTGTTTTTTAGACATGTGCAGTTGTGTCCTCACCTGCTCTTGACTGACCAGAGAAAACACGTATAGGGGAAGGAAGAGGCGGTTGAGCAGGTGGTCGGTCAGCACGTCATTGAGAAACTCACAGTTGATGATGAGGATGTCATTCAGATAGTGAAGATGGTCCAGGTGCTCAGCTACCAGATCGCTGAGTTTTCCTCTGTTTTTATGTCTGATGAGAATGGGTGTAGATAGAAAAAAGTGCAATATGTTAATCATAAAAAATCATGAGCAGGCTATTCTGTGAATTCAGATTTTCAGTGCTCAAATATGGTCTGTAGTGACACCTAGTGGTGCGGAGGTGAACCGCACATAAAAAGGAGTCACGAGAACCTTACTCTTCATCAGTCTGCACACACTTGTCCAGCTCGATCACATGGCTGCCTATGAACCAGACCAAATTGGAGAAGTACGGCACGGCTGTTTTGTCCCGAATGTAGTGTAGCATGTGCTGGTTGTCCACTGCGGAGCAGGACCCAAATTAAACGCGGTTACTTACAAACAGGCAGAGAGACAGGAAACAGCCACAGTGACATGGGAAAAGAACTGTTAGGTTTATTGTAACTAATAACACAACAGCGCCAGACTTACTGATGGCAAGTGGTCTTTAAAAAGCAATAGGGGTTAATTACAGAGCAATGTGCAATGTGATTGGTCAGATGTTGGAGGGTTATGTTAAATGACATTCCCTAAGCGGAGTCGCTAAACGAAACTAGGCTGCACTATATTTGATCCTAAGCAATAAACAAGTCCTTTACTAAGCATGCTGAGAGTATTAGATGCTGTGAAATGTATCTAAACTTATAAAGGCTCACTATGTAATAAATAGTAGCTAATAAATAGGGGTCTAACTGGTAAAAAGTCAAAAGACCTTTGCATGTGTCACTAATAAACTGAATATGAACAAAAAATGAGCCTGTTTATGTTTGTCTTGTCAGGTAAGGCATAATTTGGGAGTTGATGGATGGATTATAACGTAGGTTGATCTGTATCTAGCATTGTAGATATTATAATAATCAATGCTCAATGAACCTCCAGCATCTTTTAAAAAAAGAAATTAAATTAAAACACACACATACAACTGATACTGCCAAAAATCAAGCCAAACGAGAGGGTTTAAATAAAGGCACCAATGTGTGACAGTGCAAATGAGTGTATTTGTTAACTACTATCAGTGTGTGAATTGTAAACCTGTGTACGCACAGACAAAAAAAGCAACTGTGGAAAAAAAAAAAAAAACCGGTTCAAGAGAACATGCAATACAAGTACAAAGTTCTGAATTTAACCAACTTACATGACACTGGAATAAGGCACACAGGAGTCACCATAGAGGGAGAGGGGAAGAACAGACAAAGGGTTAAACTGATGAAGGGACTGAGCTAGTGGAGCTCTGGGCCCTAGAGGCCAAAAGATGAAACCATCACACCACCTAGTGGCTGGTACTAAACCTGCTCAAAAGAGCATCTGGAACCAAGAACAGCCTAAAAACACCAGACATATCGACCAGATCCATGAAGCTGCCAGGACATGCTAAAAAGCAAAGCATACCACCCAACTATTTTTTCTGACAATCAGGGATTTTAACTACATTTTTGCAGTTAATTCAGTGCATTTATATTGTAATTAGGCATGTGATATGTCATATCAAGAAAGCCACAGATAGTACATTTAAGCAACACTTAAAAATGTATGAATGTTATTGCATTACATTAAATCTTAAAGACACATGGTACACTGCAGTCATGAAGGTTTCAGTGGACTAAGACGCGAGTTTATGTTATGGGTATTGATCCAATAAATAAAAATCAGGCTGATATTTAAGACAATAAAGTGATCATGGGTGACCACATTATTTCTATTTGGCCTACATATTATTAAAAATAATATCAAATAAAAAAGACGGTTTGGATGTTACTTCAAGATTTTTTTTAAGACACTTTTTCTTTATTATTTTTATCTTTATTTTAGAAGTTATATTTTCTTTTTAACATTGATAAAAGTAAGTTGGCAGTAAGTAAACAAGATTTGTTTGCATTTGGGTGAATGTATGTAGCCAAACTGTCTATTGTCTTTATGCTGGAAAGCACTTTAAATGTGCTACAGAAATAAAAATTTGTACTGTATTGTTGTATTGTAGGTATGTACAACCTGTTTTCTAATGATCCATAACAAGCCTACATTAGTTAAATGATGCAGTGTCCCACTGCATGTGGTTTTTGGTGTCATTTGAAGAACATAGAGATCTGAACTTTTAAGATGAGTACTTTTTTGTAATCAGTCTGACAAAATGTAGACTGATATCTAATCATATCCTATATATATATCGGTTATTGAAAATATTATTAATTGAATTTTTATATGTAGACATATTATCCATGTAGATTATCCATGTAGGAGCATCCCTATAAAATATTACACCAACTGGCTTGTTTTTAAAAAAAATAAAAAGACTTGTAAAAGGTTGTTTATTCAATGCGATGACATTTAAAAACTTTTAAGTGTTGTTTGCATCTCCAAATATTATTTAGGGCCACTGAATGCACATTAACGTCAGTAACATGTACCGATGGCAGTTTGACTTCAACGACTTTAACGATCTCCGTAGGGAACGGCTGATCAGCTATAAGACGGACCGCAATTCAAGGGCAAGTGCCAAGCAGATAGTAAGAAAGGTTAAGTCAGTTATTCAAGAAGGGAAGAAGGATTTATATACAAGCTCAAGCCAGAGAAACAGATCAGCGAAAGCCCTTCAGTCTTCAGCACGTGACCATACCCAAGTGAAACCCCAGTCTGCCCGTGCATGCGTGTGGTGGAGTCAGCAGCGATCACTAAATGTAAGTGTGTGTTACTCACGGATGGCAGAGAGCAGCGTCAGCATGCCCATGCATCAGAGGCATGACAGAGCGATTGACAGAAGAGAGGAGGATCAGGCGGCAGCAGCTGAGTCAGGGCTCTACTCACCTTTGTACACATTGAGTGTGATAGTCCTGACCGCGATCCTGACCATGCTCTCTGGGTGGTTGAAAAACTTAATGGCCTCCGTGTACAGGGCAAAATCATTAGTGTGCTAGAAGCATGGGAGACAGAGAGTGAGGCCGTCAGCGAGGAGGATTAGCTCAGAGAGAGGAGAGCTGCAACTGGTGACGTAAAAAGATCCCTGCACTTTTATTCTCTTATGTGAATCCAGTATGTCTACAGAGCAGAAGAAAGAGGCACATAACACGACTGACACTGAAAAGTGTCGTGAATGCAATGCTACTGGCCTGGGTAATCTAATTAAAATGGGTATCTAATTAAAATCATTTTTATATATAGTTCATACACACACCGTACCTCAATAAAGTTGTCACTCTTCTCCTCTTTTTTTCTGTAGTGAAAACTGAGGGCGTATTTATTTTGTATGATACCGTTCAAAAGTTTGAGGTAGGTACGTTTTTTTGTGTTTCTAAAAGAAGTGTCTTATGCTTACCAAGGCTGCTGTATTTGATCAAAAACACAAACAGTAATATCGTGAAGTATCATTACAATTTAAAATAACTATAATTTATTTTAATATATATTTAAAATTGGAATTCATTCCTGTGATGGAAGTGAAGCTGAATTGTCTGCAGTCATCACTGTCACACAGTCCTTCAGAAATCATTCTAATATGCTGATTTGCTGCACAAGAAACATTTCTTACTATTATCAATTAATATTTTTGTGGAAACCATGATGCATTTTTTTTTCAGGATACTTTGAGGAATAGAAAGTTGTAATGTAAAAGTCTTTACTGTCACTTTTGATCAATTGAATGCACCCGTAATGAACAAAATAATTTCTTCCAAAAATTATCCCCATATATTATATATATTTTGTTATTATGCTGTGGTAAAAATATATTCATAGCTATCAGTGGCAGAGCTCCTTATGTTAAACATAAGAATAAAGAAGAAATATGTAGTAATGTGAAAATACAGACAAAATACAAACTAGCCATTAAATTGTATTTTTTTTGTCTATATTTGCAGAACAATTTTCAATGTGGCTCATCCAATAATCATTTAGAGTTGGAACTATTTTTATAATAATTAAATATTATTTTATAATGTTTACTGCTTTTAACCCATTAAGTGATATAAAATGGTTTATGCTGTGATATAAGATTTAGATAATTCATTTACTAAGCATATGTCTACAATTTGCTAATATTAGTTTGGTCAGCAATACTAGTTAAACACCTAAAATATTTTCTTTACCACAAGGTTCCAAAATGTTACTATGGTTATTACTATAACAATTATAATGAGTATATATGAGACTCGTGTGTCTCCTCAAGCAATGCGGTCGTCACTCCCAAAACGTCACTTTGTTAATGTGTCTATAAAACTAATTTATCTCATTCAGTTACATTACTCTGACCTTGGTTTATATTGTAAAGGCAAAAGATGATTTCATAAGCTTCGTAAGTCTTTAACAGATTAAACAGTAGTTTTAGTATATTTCTGTAAAAGGTAGGGCTGTGCAATTAATCGCATGCGACTGTCATGCGCATCTCATCAGTAAAGCCGGTTCCGTGATTAGTAGTAAATCTCCATCACCTGCTTTCAGATGGAGCGGCATTTAATACACAGAGCCGTAGTTCACTGACAATTAGGCAATATCACGTTCATTATCGCAGATTGAATCGCCTGCGATAATGAATGTGATATTGCCTAATTGTCAGTGAACTACGGTGTAGTAAATGTGTAGTAAATGCCGCTCCATCTGAAAGCAGGTGATGGAGATTTACTACTAATCACGGAACCGGCTTTACTGACGAGATGCGCATGACAATCGCATGCGATTAATTGCACAGCCCTAGTAAAAGGCTTGTCTTAATATGCACTGGTTTACATTTTACATTCAGAGAAAGTCAATCAGTGCAGCATCAGATCTCTCATAGAGCAAATCCTTCCATGCAGGCCTTCTCTATTCCTGACACCAATGATTAACAGCATCAAAGGTGCCACAGAATAAAGAACACATTGACAGTACACCAATAACTTCCCCCTATACAAAGGAGCCCCCAAACATTTCCGTCACCTTCCAATCCACATAAAATGGTTGTAAACCTACAGCTGGACTGCATTTGTCCAAAATGAAAGAAAATAATTGCTCAAGTTGCAAGAACACACAGGAAACACGGTTTTACAAAGTCACAGTGAGCTGTTAGCTCTTCCTGGAAGTGCGCTACGGTCTGTTAAACACAGAATGCATTCAAGCCCACAAATAAAAGCCCCCTTCTGCTTTCAGTCTATAAACTGTCATTTGAAAAATGACAGTTGCCCTAGTTAATGCACCTTACCTCGTTGTAGAAGAAGTGCACTGTGTGGTCGTTGAGTTTCAGAGACAACGTTTTCAAAAAGGAGATATAGTAGGCCATAATTTCCTCATCAGAGAAGTCAAATTTATGCACAATGATGGAATTAACATGATTATTGGACAGCAAATAATCTAGAAAAGGAAAGACAACATATAATATGTTCAGGACATAAACATCAAATTAAAAAGCATAAAATTTGAACTTTGTCCAGGGGTGTACTCACAAAGAGAAGTCTCATGACTGATGTTTTCAAAAAGGATGTTGAGCGTTTGCAGAAGCTGGACACACACATACCGTCCGGATTTCTGCCGTAGTATGTTGAGGAAAAATGCTAACATGTTCTTTTCCAAAAAGAAGCTACAAAAAGAGAGCACGAGAGCGAGATTTTGGTTTTGCATATTTTATTGCAAATTTAACGTGTGGAAACACTGTCAAACTGAAGGTGAAACTCACTCAAAGACAGAGCTGTCATTCTGATCACCCCAGATGAGAATCTCAGTAATGGAGCGAATAGTTTCCACCAGCAGATTTCTGTTGTGATCAGTCACTGTTGTGTTCTTTGTTAGGACATGGTACATGTACCTAAACAAAATAATAATAATAATAATAATGATAAAAAAGAAATACTACTTAAATGACACAATACATTTCATATAATGAGCACAACGTATAATTTATTATAATTTATTTGAGACCGTAACGACCATAAATGCTTTCTGCATATTAGAAAATAATGTAAGTGACATAGTTCATAAGACACTGTAGCTGCTTTTAAGATACTAACCCAGCATTTCATACAACTATATGTTAACGTGGCTAAAAACATAGTGAACTGACTACCTAGGCACCATTTTTGGGCATCATATGTGCATATGTCCGAATGTATGTACATGTCCACCAAAATGCTGTCTCGGTAACGTTAGGCAGCTCACTAGGTTTTGACACCCAGCCTAATGCTTCACATACAGTTTTGCTCCTATGTTCTCAGTTTTACATCGCAAATAAATCCCGCCGTGAGTAATAGAAATGTTAACATTTCTAAACTGACTATTGGTGACTTTCCACATTAATGGCAAACACCGACTGAGTTTAAAAAGCTTAAACTGCACGAGCTGAGCTGGCTAGCGAATTAACTGTTAGCTGCAAAAGGTCTATAAAAGCTTACTTCAAATGGTCCAAAGAATGAATGTTTTTGGACTTCCCCTGCCCTCCGACCCAGCTCCTTGAACGGCCGAACATTTTTCGGTTGTTCTGTTTCGCAATATGTGTGTTTTTAACACAATTTGCTAGGCGAATGGATCCATATCCGCCGCAGTGAAGGCCCAGAATCCTCACATGAAAACAAACCTGTCGTCCTATCGCTCATGACAGCCCAAACCCCAGCTCTAAGCCATTATGGGATTTGTAGTTTATTATGGAAGTCATTACAGTGCGTTCGAACAAACTCAGCCGAGCCTTACGGACTCAATTTCCCAGAGTTCCGTGCGAATGCAACGGTTTTGGTGAAGTCATGAGAAAGCGCCGTTTGTTTTTGTTTTTCACGCGTTATAAAGCTCCGCCGAGCCTTCAGAGGATTTTTATTTATGCCCTTTCTTCGTCGCCGGGCTTTTAAGAGGGACACGGGATAGTCCTAATGTCAAATAGCAGCGCTTGGCCTTGGAACAATCAAATATGCTTTTCTTCACTAACTTATTTGCTGTATAGTGGAAACATAATTACATTGAACGGATTGCGGGGGAAATACTGCTGAAAAGGGAGTTGCTTCACCGCGTGTTTGAGTGAAATGGATGGATTGACTCTTCCAAACTGACCTGTCTCATATAAAGTCTGGTTAAATGCTTTTAATTCGCCCAGTCTGCTCAATGAGACTGAAACATATGTTTTAGAGTCTATGACACAATCAATTTACTCTCGCTTAGATTCAGTGGAATCGCTGATCAACGAGCTTCCATATATGTTTTATCTCGGCCTGTTTTTTGTCAATGTCTTAATTCTCTACTATTCCTTCTTAATGGAATACATAGTCCTTAATGTAGGGATAGTATTCTTGCCAGAGGATATGGACCAGGCTCTGGTGGATTTGGGTGTACTTTCTGACCCAGCCTCAATTCCATACGACACAGACACTGAGCTGGATGTTTTTGAGGGATATCTGGAATAAACAAACCATGATTGACACTTCCAGACGAAGCTTTTGTGGGGAAGTTGTCTTCTGGCCGATTCATTTGGTTACTGGAGAACCATTGTCAAAGGGAACTACGTATGATCTCTGCAGACATAAAAAGATGCTGCAAAGGTCACATTATATAAAAGTGACTTTCATGAATAAGTAAGTAGTCAGTTTTTAAATGATGATTCATACTCAAAAATATACATGTGCATTAAGTGTCGTGCCTCCACAGGCTGTCCAGGCTCAGGACTGGCCTGCAAGCAAGCCATCGTACCACATGGCATATTTACCTGGAACAGATAAGCCAAACGGACCATGTGGTTTTCCATGGGACAGCCAGCCAGTGTCTCTTCAGAGATCAAATTCAGGCACTAACCACTACTGTGGATATAAATATTACATTAGCCTATTTATTTTTAGTTTGGCATTCAGCACTCATGCAGGATTCTGTGTCAGCCCTGCAAGGGCTTGTTATTACTCTGTAGGCAGAACCCTTATACTGTACGTGGTCAGCCTCGGCATGTTTTCGTTCCCTTTAATACTATTTAAATGAGCAATACGTCATGAGACAAACGGTGTCTGAATCAGTGTTCTGGGTTTTTTCTAAAAGTCTCACTTAGGAACAGCATATTTGTGACAGCCTGAGAATGATATATTTGGCTGAGGTTTGTTTATCCACTCAGTATATATTTAATAAATGATTACTTTCACTTTGTGTTGCCATGGTGGCATTTTTGACTTTCAAATATCCAGTGCCTTCGTGTGTAACATCTGACTTCTATCACAACAACTGACTATGAAATCACAATCGTTTGCTAAAAAGATAAAGGTCAGTGACCAAGATCTAGTTTAAAACACGTGTCGATTTCTTAGAAATGTGCTATTTATAATTGTTAGTTTCATATGGTTTTGAAAAACATTTATCCCATTTTTAAAGGGGTCATATGCGATTTCAATTTTTCCTTTCTCTTTGGAGTGTTACAAGCTCTTGGTGCATAAAGAAGATCTGTAAAGTTGCAAAGACTAAAGTCTCAAATCCAAAGAGATATTCTTTATAGAAGTTAAGAGTCAACCACGCCCTCCTAAAACGGCTCGTTCTAACGCCCCCACATACCAAATACACAAAATAATGTTCTTTTTAGCAACATCATATGACCCCTTTAAGAAAGGTTTCAGTTTAGTAAATCATATGGCATGTGTTCGTCTTGTAAAAAGTAATGCACATATAGTGAAATCAGTGTTGGATAGCCTCACACGGGGCACTACTAAATGTAGTGATTTTAGATTTAAGTAGCACCACCAGTGTTTACCAGTACGACCACCAGTATGGCCAAAATAAAATGTTTAGTTTTGGCCGTACTATTTTACGGGGCACCAGCCAGGAATTTCACCTTGACAGTAAAGAACAATCATGGAAGATTGTTGAATAAATACGAATAAAAATAAATTATAGGAAGTTGTACTCCGACTAATATGAAGGATTTGTGAGATATCGTTAACTTTTAGAGCCATCTTACTGTATTATCAACACAAGGAAGACACAAGTGTATTAAAAGGGGTTTTATTAACAAAGGGATAGAAAAGTAACTAACAACTACTAAATCATACAATGAATGGATAAAGTGCAAAAGATTGATAAATGCAAGTGACTGAGTTGGATGTTACTATGGACATTATCTTATGGAAAGATAAACTGAAGTTTCCTGGAAGGTAAATCTTATTCTAGATTCAACAAATAAATCAAGAGATTATTTATGAACTAATATCAGTTATATAGAATCTAATTGGGGCAGTCGTGGCCTAATGGTTAGAGAGTCGGGCTTGTAACCCAAAGGGTTACTGGCAGGAATTGTCGGTGGGGGGAGTGAATGTCCAGTGCTCTCTCCACCCTCAATACCACGACTGAGGTGAGACCCATGAGCAAGGCACCGAACTCTTAACTGCTCCGCTGCAGCATTGGCTGCCCACTGCTCTGGGTGTGTTCACTACTCACTGCTGTGTGCGCGCACTTGGATGGGTTAAATGCAGAGCACAAATTCCAAGTATGGGACACCATACTTGGCCACACGTCACGTCCTTTCCCTTTCCTTTCCTAATGCAAATTAGATAATCATAAACTGACAATACACACAAAAGCCAAGGGTCTCTGGAAAGAGGTTTGGAAAGTGTGGTATTTACGTTTTGCCTGGTCATGTGCTGAGTCTGAGGCAACGTCTTCCATTTGTTGACCTAGGCCACATTGCAGTGGGAAGAAAGGAGTTAGAGCCATTTCACTTGTCTTGAACATGAAGCACTGGTGAACGATGAACTCCTGAGCACCGTGAAGGTCCTTGGTCTGGAAACACGCAAACACAGGAGCCTTGAAGGTGAAGATTCTGAAGTCTGTGCAGAAGATTCAGACTACTTGGAACCAGGGGCGGACTGGCCATCTGGACGTTCTGGAGAAGTCCAGGCCTTAGTGCACCTTTAATGGTCTAAATGTATTTATCTGTATTTATATTCTGTGGAAGGTGTAGGACCAAGAAATGTACTGAAAATACTCACTACAAACTAATAGCCTATTGAAGTCACAACTGACTTCATAACATAACAACACAGTGATAGCTGCTGTAACTACAAAAGTAGCCCAGTACACACATTAACCTCAAATGTACAAGGAATAATCAATTCACCCCTACCGTTTTATTACATTATGTTTTCTGTTTAGGTTTTTAATGCTGCATTGCACATCTGAGCTATTTGCAACTTCTCGGCTGAAAGGGTCATCTCTTTGCCCTTCATCTGGACCGCCTCCTGTCACAGGGTTTTTCAGTCACCTTAGAGCAGCCCGCAATCTTGCAAGCCCAGTGAAAATTGGAGGAATGCTGCTAGCTAAATAGGGTTTTTCAGATAATTAAGGAAATAAGCACCAGGTGCCAGATTAACACAAATAACTTGGAGGTATCTCCAAGTGTTCTCTAATTTTGATCAGAGTTCTTTTTCAAATATCTTGTTTAAGTATTTTATATTGTGCTTCAGATTACAATTAATTTATGAAATATGCTTCAAAAACTGCCCTTCTACTCCTGTTAGGCTAACTTCAAATAGGACGAAGCAGTGGCCTTGAAATTTAGGAAATTATATTGTTCTCTAATTTTGATCTACACTATATAAATCAAGAAATTAAAAACATGCTCATCATAGAAAAGGTGAGAGGTGTATTCAAGTAATTGTATGTATGCATTTCATTTTATTGTACATATTTTTTCAGCCCCTGAAAACTGCAACTGAACAGATAATCAAAGCAGCAATATTAACAAATGTTTAAGTCAAATTATAATGAATTATAGAAGCAGCTAAACATTTGATGTATCTGACATCTGTAACAATCAGAAAAGCAGACTCACAGAGTATAAAAAAGTACTTTTAGTGCTGAGGAAGAGTATATCCAGTGTCAGAAAGTGCGAGTCAGTCATAATAGCAGTCACATGCACAGTCATTTCAATGAGAAAGTGAAACAACATTTTAAAGCAGTTTAGTGTCCTTGTTGACAAATGTTGACGAACTTTTGAATTTTATGGTGAATTATGCTTTTGTAAAAACAACAACAACAAAACTTGTAACAGTATCCAGTATGTGGCCATTTTAAAATGTGCATCAAAGTGATCTTATCCGTGGATCTTGAAGACGGAGGTGTTCAAAAACTCCATATGGAATGCAGTCATTCCACAGCCTAATGAGGGAGAAGGAAAACAAGAAAACTTGCATATCAGGAAAAATTGCAGAGTTATGTAATGATACTAAATGCATGAACAATAATGGACTTAATGCATATTCTTAGTGACTGTGGTCAGATTGTAGAGATAAATGTCTTCCTGTCCACCCGACTGTGTTAGCAAACTGTAGCAAGATCTCTTATTTTCTGTGTTTAAACTAGCTCAAATGTTGTACACAGTCTTTAGATGCTAGTATCTGATACCTAATTACAAGAAAAAGTTATCCAAGTAAAAGCTAATGTGGCATATCAAACCACTACATCACATGTCCAAATGGTTGGTAGATGCGAAATTTAAAAAAAAAAAAAAAAAAAAAAGGAGACTCACTCCAGGGACTTCATTCCTGTGCAGTTTTTCAGAGCAGCACCGAGCTTTGTAGCTCCAAGGTCTGTGAACTTGTTGAATGCAACACTGAAAGTAAATGACAAGAAATGCATTGATATAATATAATATAATATAATATAATAATATATTTCTTGTATTTAAAAAAAAAACAAGCATTAGAAGAGAATAGAAGAGAAAATATATGTCAAAATGACTAAGATACTTCATTTTTAAAATTAAACTAAATGAATCTTGTTATTTAAATCTTTTTAAGAAGATTCAACATGATTTGAATAAATACTTACTTCAGGTCCTGCAGGAAATTCATGTCTGGTAAAGCCAAGGCCAGATGTTCAGCTCCAATGTCAGCAATTGCATTTCCATAAAGGCTAGAAGTGAGGAATGTGGAATAATTTTGACAAAACAGTGAGGTCTTATAAACACTTCCAAAATTCACATTTTACTTGGTGATGGTAAATATATTTCCGAGGGTGTCTGTACCTGAGGCTCTGTAGAGAAGGCACTGATGCCAAAGCTTTAGCCAGTTTCTCCACTCCTGCATCTCCAATGAGGTTTTGAGACAGACTGTATGGTGGGAACATTGGACAGTTCAGTTGTGACACAGTTGTTCCTTTACAAGTTGTATTTACTTTGGAAAACAGTTTTCCAGAGACTATTAAGTACTATTAAGTGTGATATTTAAGGGCATAGATGTTTCAAAACTTACTTTAGCAATTTCAGACATTCCAAAAAATGTAAAACGCCAGCTAGCTTCTCAGCTCCAGAGTCTCCTATTTGGTTTTTCTCAAGGCTAAAAGACAAACAAAGAATCAAGAACATTTTTAATTCTTAAAAACACTAAAGGATTTTTTTTCCCCCAGTTCAATCATAGTCGTGAAACCATATGACATCCACCAGTGAATACTCACTCCAGATGTTGGAGAGACTGCAGAGAAGGCAGGACCTCTACGAGTTTAGGGAAAAGTTCAGGACCGTTCTGGACTCCAAGTCTGCAATGCAGAACACCAGCACTTATTATAAAAACAACACTGAATGTATACAAGGACACAGAGAAAACAGAAACAGGAACCTTACTCAAATTCCAGTCTCTGAAGATGCCGGAGGGCTGGCACACCTTTATCCAGTGCAGACACTAATTCACTGAAAGTACAATCATACTCCTTAACAACAGCATCATTTTATGCTACAATTTGAAGTGAAGAACATGAATGGGAATGGCATCGGTCGGTTATAAATATTAACTTTATTTTTATAGTCATGAAACACAAATGTGATGCTGTACCTCATTGGTAGCTTCTTCTCTCTGTGAATTTGGACAAGGACAGGCAAGCTCTCTATGTGATACCCTTCTGTTGCCTTGAATGGGTGCAAGGTGAATTTCTCAATGGCACTTTTCAGGTTCAGTTCATCATTGCTTTGATGCAAGTCCTCCCATAAGCCAATGGTGTCTGCTGTATGTGCCCTAATGGGAAAACAAACAATAATATGGTAAACAAACATCATGATATAGAAATCAAAATCTTATGCTGAAAGCAATAGTTCATTCAAAAATGAAAATTCTGTTAGTTCCACAATTCTGTTAGTAAAACACGAAAGCAGAAAAGTTTTCCATGCTTATTTCCATGCAATTACAATTCATTTTAAAAAAGGACACAAATTATCATCAAAGTGGTAAACACAATTTTCCAGATTCCAGAAATTATTTGTTTGTCATTATTCACTGACAGTCTTGACATCCACCTTAGCTTTCATTTTCATGTTAAAGAAAAAAAAAAAGTAGTGAACTAGTGAATCCGATTACGATTATCTTCCTGTTAATCGCTTAGTTGATAAACAGCTCAAAAGAATGATTCATTCATCAATGTATGATTCATGAACTAACCATTATTTTGAGTCATTTGATCTGTTTCGTTAATGAGTCAAAGCTTTTACATTAATCATTTGTTCAGTGAATAACTATTTAAATTTTGATTTGATCATCACACAGTAGACTACTTTCATGGTACTTTAATGATGCCTTTGCATCTTTTTTGAAGCTCAAAAGCTTCACTGTAAATGCACGGGAATTTAAAAAGTCTTAAAATATTCCATTTTTGTATTTCACAGAAAAAATAAAGTCATACAGGTTATGAACTCAGTGCTAGGATGATTAAATGATGACAATTTTTAAGTGAAAAAATGCACTTTGACAGCTTCTCACCAGAATGCTTTGATACATTTGAGTCCCACAAGCTCTTTCAGGCCACTGATGGGAATGCATGCATCTTGCAGGTTAATGGAGAAGGTCCGCTTCAGCGTGCTGGCATATCGAAGGAGGTGGCATATAACGTACACGTCCGATGGGCAAAGCTGCGTCCCATAGAATGACAGGTTGTCAGGCAGGTTCTTCAACAGCAGTTTGGCAAATTTGGCGCTGCTGGTCTCGTAAACACAATGAAACAGTTCTAGTAACCTGGCAGGAACCAAATCATTAGGCTTCATGCTCTCCAGATGGGTTTCGACAGCCTTTCTTTTGGCTTTTATGTTGACACTGCTGTCCAGGATGCTGACTCCATCAGAGGCCTTCTGGAAGACCAAGCCCGTGACAAACCTCTGCAGCACGTCCTGCGACTCTCCCTGAACCTTTCGTTTCTTCTGATGGACTACGCTGTTTGCCACCACCATTTTTTCGTTCACCTGTTTAGACTGTACCAGATGCACAGCGCTCAGGAGGTTCTGGGTGAAAAGGTCTGCAAAGTGGTTTTCCTGACCCTCAGATGTTTTGTAGGATGCAAGTATGCCACTTTTAAGAGCGCAGCCCAGCAGCTCCGTAGAACTGCCAGGGTTTACATGTGTATCGTGATTCTTAAATCCCTCCCATGCCATTTTGCACAATTGTGGGATGTCCAGCTGTTTTCTGTTTTTACACAATGAGCTATTTTCAAGGCTAGCTAGTTGAAGATGCTTTGAGGTCGCTCTTTGGTACAAATCCGTGAGGGTTGAAGGCAAATCATTGCAGCTTTCTTGGTGCTCAAGCAGGAAGCAGGTAGTCCAACAAAGCAGCGGGTTGGAGCATAAACTGAATATGTATCTGTCAGTCTTAATCTGTTTTAGTGCATTTTCTTGGAGGGAAGCGTCCCCAAAATATTTTGATGTATACAACTCAATGTCCTCAGGAGAGAAGCCACAAAGCTCCAAAAGGCTGTCCATTTTTCGCAGCACCTGATTTAAAACGTCTTTAGGCCTCGTGGCGATAAGAAGCGTGCAGCCTGAGAGGATTTCCTTTTGGAACAAACCGGAAAATAGCTGTTTGATTGTGTATTTAGTGTTTGTGTGTGATTTAGCAGGGGACTGGAGAAGCCCTTCAAAGTCTTTAATGTGATCAAAGCTGTCGAAGATGATGAGAACTTCATCAGGGCAGGACAGAATGTGTTTGAACATAGAGTCTGAGTCCTCGCAGCGAGGAGACATAGACAAATCGAACAGTAAACCTTTCAAGCTGTAGGTTGATTTTGTGAGGTCTAAAATTTTACAGTTCAACAAAAAAACAAACTGAAATTGACGCAGGCTGCCGCTCGCCCAGTCCAAGCATAAACGCTGAATGAACGTGGTTTTCCCCGCTCCGGCTTTTCCAAGGAGAGCGACTGACTGTTTTGGTTTGGAATCACTGTTATGAAACAACTGGCTTCTGTCCAGCTTTGCTTTCTTTCGCTCTGAATCACTTAGGACGACCAGTTCTTTCTCCAGACACTTGTTTGCATTCTTGCCGGATTTGATAAGAAGTTTTCTCTGGACCAGATGTGCGTCCACGTAGTGTGACTCCATTCCCATTCCCCCACGCATTGAGCAGCAGACATCTCTCATGTAGGATTTTATGTGATGTATGTAGTCCTTAACACATTCTGTAAAACAAACATTTATCATGTTTCACATAGTCTAATAAAGTAATTTAAGCTTACACGATGTTTAAATCGTGTTTCTTACCTGGTGCTTCTGGGCGGATTTTCTTTTCGGTTTTTGGAGATGTGGAATCATTGTTTTTTTGTAGGTCTGTAATTTGCAAGACAAACAAGCAGTCATTCTGTGACTATTAATTCCTGTTCACAATTGTTAGTATATGCACAGAACTACCATACAAATTTAATAATGTAACACTTGAATTGAATTGTGAATTGTAAAAAAGCCACAGTTTCACTGTTTGCGAGGAATATTACATTTCCTCAAACAATTAAGCCTGAAGTAAAGCAATACCAGAATGAATGAAAGGCTAATCATCCTCTCTACTATTCTATAAGAGCAGGCCAGGATTGGCTAATCGGGAGGACCGGGAGAATTCCCGATAGGCCGGTCTGTTTTTTTGGCCGCAAGGGCCGGTGTTGTCATGCCACTGGGGTTGAGATATGCTGTCCTAGGCATCCACTCACAGCAGCCCCACTCTTTTTATTTATTATTTTCTCGCAGTTCCACTCGCAGGGTTGCCAGCCATTCTGTATAATACAGAATCATCCCGTATTTAAGGCATCAAAGAAGCGTCCTGTATGAAAGCTATAGCCTACGGAACGCAGTTTGTCCCGTATTTGCAAGCGAAATTCTCTGCCAGCTGCTTCCGCTTCACAGCGAGCGGGACTAACGGCAATTCCCTTCCACCATCTGCGTTTTGATTTTGACAGATCAGTTTGGGTGAATGCAAACAACTTATTGATCATGAGCCCAACATCCAGCAAGGCAGGAAAACATTCAGTCTACCTGAGGGAAGATGTCTTTCATTGTAAGTTAATACTGTTGAATAGAGTAAAAATAGACTAGATTTTTATAAAAATTTACTTCTAGTGTATTCTTAAAAATTAAAACCCAAGTACAAATCCAAGGACCAGAAGTAGCCCACTCTCTAAGTTTTCTTTAACTGAAAAATAAGCATTTTCATTAATTCATAGGCTATATGGTTGCAATAAAATTTTATTTCAAAAATGTAAGTGCCATTGTTTAAAAAAAATGCTTCATTGACTGATGTTTCATAGATGTTCAGTTGTTATGCTTTCAAATTTTATGCCATTTGTATGTAGCTAGTAATTTCATAGTATGTTCACCTCCTGAATTACTACACTACTTGTGCAGTCACAACTCTATAATGGTACAATTTACTCAGGCCGATTACTTTTTTTTTTTTTTGGTATGACATTAAAATTCCTTTTAGAATAGGTAATTGTACATAAATAGGTTAAGCAAAACAAATGTGAACTTTTTGATACAAATATCTTGAGCTTCCCTTATTCTGTCCCTTATTTAAGAATAACAATTGTCCCTTACTTTCCATTTCTGAAGTTAATTGGTAGCCCTAATGATGACGTAATTATCTTTTAACTCCCCCAACAGAGGCACCTTGCTAAAATAACGTCAGTTGTTGAATATATGCGAGCAAAAAATACAATGAATTACAAGGCTGTAGGAAACAGTTCACTATTGCAGACGTAGGCCTATATACTGAGGTTTTAATTGCATTATTTTAATAGGCCTATAGTCAGTCGTGAACTAAAGTGGGCCGGTCTAAGGCATGAAACTCCAGGGCTGAAAATGAGTCCCACTCCGGCCCTGTATAAGAGTAACTGATATACTAGTCATTTGGTCCATTTTTAGGCTAATAGGCCTTTTGAGATCATGCTCAATAGCTGATAAAGTGTTAACTCTTGTGTCATGTCCGAAATAAATAGACACCTACAGTCAATAGATCATTCACATTTTGTTTAAAACAATTGGTAACACTTTAGTTTAGGGAACAATTCTCACTATTAACTAGGAAGCATAGTACTACCATATTGGCTGTTTATTAGTACTTATAAAACACATATTAACGCCTTACTCAGCATGACCATATTTTAGATCCCTTAATCCTACCCTATACCTAAACTTAACAATTAAGATTTTACTGAGGAGAAAAGTCGTAGTTAATAGTTAGATAATAGTGAGAATTGGACCTTAAAATAAAGTGTGACCAAACAATTATTTTCATCAAAAAGTCTGCATTGTTTGCTAAAATCAAAGGTGCACGAAGTATTTTTTCCTCATTAAAAAAACTTCTACACAGATAAACATTTCAATTTCTGTTTACTCAGTTGTTTTTGTTTTAAAATACAATGTTTCCAATAAAGTAACAATAAAAATAAAATATTGGCCTAAAAAGTCACTGATGTGGCTGTTATATTAAGATCATATAACTGAATCCTAAGGTCAAGGTCATTTTTATTTATATAGCACCTTAAAACAACGTAAATGCAGACCAAGGTGCTTCACAGTAAAAAATAAAAAAGATGACAGTCATACAAAATTACAGAGTTAAACATTTAAATCAAACAACTTAATCCATGAAACTAAATAAAAATTAAAACTAAGAATTTAACTAACATAGATAACATAGCTAACACAGATCAATTATATATAGACCTGAGAAAAGAGATACATTTTCAGGGATGATTTAAAAGCAGATAATCTAACAGATTGAGGTAGTGAGTTCCACAGCTTTGGGGCTAATACAGAAAAGGCTCTGCCACCTTTAGATTTCAAGCAGGACAACGGGACAGTTAATGTTCATCAGAGGATGATCTAAGAGATTTCTGGGGGGAGTAGGGAAAAATAAGGTCTGAAATGTAAGCTGGAGCCAGACCGTGCAGGGCTTTAAATACAAAAGTTAAAAACTTGTAGTCAGTTCTAAATTTAACTGATAGCCAGTGTAAATGTGCTAAAATAGGGGTGATATGCTCACTCTTTTTCGAACGCCATCAAAAAAATGAGCTGCAGCATTTTGAACCAGTTGCAAGCATGAGAGGAAAAACTGGTTGACACCAGCATAGAGCATTATAACAATCAAGCCATGTCGAAATGAAGGCATGAATGGCTGTATCTAGATCAGTAAAAGATAAGAAAGTTTAAAGTTTCCCCTAAGCTGGCTCTAAAAACTGTCTCTATACAGAGTTTATTTGCTTGTTGAATTTTAACTCCGAATCAAGAATGACACCCAAGTTCTTTACATGAGTGCGGATATTTGCTTGAAGTGGTCCTAAACTAGAGGTCAGGCTATCTAACAAATGAGGGGAGCCAAAAAAAAAAAAGACTTCAGTCTTATTTTCATTTAACTGAAGAAAATTATTACCCACCCAACTTTTGATGTCATTTACACAAGCTAGCAAATCAGATAAGGGCGTTGACCCAGGTTTTATCAGCATGTATAATTGGGTGTGATCTGCATAAATGTGATATGCAATCTTTGTGAGATTCCTAAATGCAGTGGAGAGGGAGCATGTATAAGGCAAATAAAATCGACGAGTGACTGATTTAAAATGGCCTTCTCCAATACTTTTATGGGTCTATAGTTGTTAAAGGTCAGATGGATCCAGATTTGCTTTTTAAAGCATCGGATGAACCACCATGTGTTTAAAGCAAGATGGAACAGAACTTGTTTGTAGATAACTATTGATAACAGAGACAATATTAGGTGCAGAGTCAGACACTTCCTTAAGTAACATAGCTGAAATAACATCAAGAGAGCAAAGATCTTAAACTGGAGACAATATCCAGCAACTCTGAATGCAAGATAGGATAAAAATGTGAAAATTTAGCTGGACTCAAAGGTAAATACCAGACCTTCTGAGGTGGATTCACTATAATATGAAATTTAATACAACTGTTTTTTTTTAATGAAGAAGCTGCAAAACTTTTCACACAACTCAGGGCTATGACCAAGACCAATAACAGTGGAAGGATTTAATACAGAGTTAATAGTAGAAAACAAAAACTTTGGACGGTCGGAATTCTGAGACATCAAATTAGAAATAAAATATTTAGACCTTTCCAAAGCAACCGCCTCTTGAAATTTGAACAAAGAATTTAGCAATAGTTGCTAAGAGCAGGGCTTAAAAAATACATAAATAAATATAAAAATAAATAAATAATTAATTAAATCGCTTCATGCAGAATTGGTATTTTAACATTTATCTTTATGCGTTCCCTCTGTATTATTACCATTCCGAAACCAGTCTGAGTGAAAAACTACCAGTTAATAACATTTTTTTAAACTTTTTCTTTGCCTATAATAATAATAATAATAGTAGCTTAACAGATAAACAAATAAATATTATTATACTATTATCAGCAAAGAAAAAGTAAAAAAAAACCTTATTAACCGGTATTTTTCTACTCAAACTGGTTTCGGAACGGTAATAAAACAGGAACAGAAACGTTAAAGTACAGATTCTGCTCGGAGTGAACTGATTGAATTTTTTATTTATTTTTTTTTAAGCCCTGCTTTTTCATTAGCCTAAAAACGGCTTATATTGAAGCCTGTCTGGCAAAACCTCAGCTCGTGGAATGTTGTACTCTATGATGTAATAGTGCAGAAGATCAATGCCTGCTTCTACTTCACTGCCTGTTTAGCCACGCCCACCGATTCACGCTTATGTAGTGCAAATAACGAGAGAGGAAAACGCAGGTCTACATAGAAACCAAACGATAAAGATGGCTCCGAAGACAACAAGATGCTGTGCAGTGCCAAGTTGTGCAAAAACAGTCTTTGCTTTGCCTTCATTTTGATCCCAATGTTAGGAAAGAGTGATGAACTTTATTTTTAATGAAGATCCAGACCGTGTCAGTAAGAACGTGGCACTTTGTTCACTTCATTTTACTGCGGATTCATTTACAAACAAGGCACAATTTGACGCAGGATTTTCAGAAAGATTGAAACTAAGAGACGATTCTGTGCCGACTATGTTGGATCCGACAGTAATGTCGCACCACACAAGTGTGAGTAACTGTTTTTCTTATGTGATCACTATTTCTTTGTCTGTTATTACAGATCGTTTGATATGAGTATTTATGCGTTTTGTCCTAAATCACAGCAGCGTCCATCTGTGAAGGATGTAGGCTGTCAAACATACACAACTGTTAGCCAATCATATCAGTGGGCGTTCACTTCCCCCACACCTATTTAAAAAGAGCGTTTTGATGAGGAGGTTAAAAACAGAACAGAAAATAGCTTATTACTTCTAAATTACGTTTTTTGATGTCAAAATCTTGATAACATTATAAGGGGACCACATCTATCATCATTATATTGACCTGCTGTCTTTCTAGATGCCCACATTGGCCATTAAAAAAACAATTTTTAACAACCTCTACTCTAAAAGTGTTCAAAGCAAAATAATTGCACAATCCTGTTTGGATGCGTGTAATCCTTTGTAAGGATGATTATATGGTGATATGTGTATTTTTTTTCTTTTTTCTTTTTCTGTTTCAGAAGTAATCCATTTATAGAATAATTTGCCCCAAAAGTGCATATCTATGGACATTCTGATGGTTAAAAAAAGAGAGAGATGGAAGGAAAAATTATGTGTCAAATTATATTTCAATGTTTTTGTATTGTTCGCTCGTAAACCTTTTGCATTTCCCCTGAGAAACTTAGTGTTCGCTCACAAAAGCACTGAAATATAGTTTTTCCTCACAAAAGCATTGACATATAATTTATCCTAAATATAATTTCTCCCATCTCATATTTTTGTCTCCTTTGGGGCTCTGTATAAATCCATTTATACCATTTAGCCATTATTTTTACTATTCCGTCTGATGACTCTAGTGCCGCCAAATAACATACTTTAATAATAGAGGCACTGCAATTTTTTTGTTGTTTGTTTGTTTTTGAACAGACTCTATAGTTTGTAGACCTTGTATCTTTAATAGATATATACACTTGGTTAACCTACCACAGACACATATTTTCTGTCATCAAACCCCGAGCTCACCTTTTGTAGGGCAGAGTGTGTCTACTGTTGGCGAACCCTGGCATGCGCTGTCTGAGGATGAGCCAACAGGAAGTACAGAACCAATGAGTTCTGGCGGGGCAACTGTGCCAATGGCTGGAAGAGGAAGATTTCAGTTAACACACACCACAATACTGCTAACCCTAAAAGAATAACTATTTATGAGACCATCTTTTTTTCACTTACCAGGTGAAAGAGGAATTATCTGAGTGCCTGGACTCACACACTGGGGCGACACTGCAGATATTGAATGTGAAATTAGAGATACAGTGCACAACATTAAAAGAGCATGCAGGCACATGCAGCTGTTTAATGATACTTTTACAGTAGACTCACCAATCACGTATGTAGGCCCTGTTGGAACCACAGTGCCGAATAGAGGCGGCGTATAAGGGCTGATTGTCTGGATGATTTGTAGTGGTGAACCTCCTGAGATATTCAAAGACTCATAGTCAAAGGTCAAGCCAAGGCATAGTTCCTTGAAATGCAAATACAGTATGGAAACAGCTACTCACCACTAGGGGGCAGAAGAGGGGGGCTGAAGGGAATACGTAATACATGCTGGAATGGGTTTGAGCTCAGATGGAAACTACTCTCAGGGGTAATGGTGGGCATACTTCTGTTTGAGGGACTTTCAGGGCACACTGTTGCTGCAATACATTAGGCTTTCGGTTAGCAGTTAGCAACTTTCAGTTTACTTGTGGTTTATTAGACTGAGATACTCAGTTATCACAAATATATGCTTCCTTCCTTTTTTAAATAAGTAGACAGTTCTTTTACCTTTTCTATTACCAGTTGAATTGCTGCGTTTTCTGCGGCGTGTGTGTACAACTATTGACAGATAGAAAACACACCTCTTACTTACTGAATTCAATGCAGATCTTTTATTAGAGAACATCTAAGAGAAAATAGCATTACCTTTTGGCTTTTTGGGTGGCACTCCATCTAGGAAAGTAGTATTTTCTGGTATTGGCGTGCAGGTTGTGTCTGTGTCACCTGTTGTTTGCAAAGCAGACATGAAAGACTTACTATATTTAATTCCATATACTTAAATAAAAAAACAGTGTGATATGCAAATGCATGATCAAACAGTCACTGGTTCCCCTTCACCTTCAAAAATGTTAATGTCATATGGGATTCAAGTATGATTCTATTCAATATTTATTAATAATAATATTATTATATATTATTTTACAGTCTTACCTGGAAAGTTATCAAGGACGGTGGGATCTGCCAAGACACAATGAAATTATTTATAGCCTTCATGACATTAACACGCTGTTAAATGCAATAAATAGGGCAATGAGTGAAACTGACCGAAATCATCTTCAATAGACTCAGGTGACTCGAGATATTTTAAGATGACATTATCTGTGAAAAACAGTAACAAAAGGTAAATCTTTCATTTGAAAACTAAAATGGCAAATACAGAGCTTCATTTGTTTACAAAGTAGGCTACTGTGCATCTATTACTCACCAGGTAAGAGTTCAGACATTAAGTCTGAGACAATATCTTGCCATTCAGCATCTGCTGTAACATAGTGACACATTACATTACATTATTTTTTATTCGAGACATAAATGTGCCACAGGGAAAACCAAGTGTTGTTAGTAACCGCTTATAGCGTGGACGCACAAGATGCTGTGAAGCGCGCGCTCCCTTGCTGTGAGGAAAAAAAAAGATAAACGCGAGGGAGAAAACCCGTTTCTGATATAGAAACAATTATCAGACTATTCAAATTATAATGTTCTTTTGGACATTTTATATAAATGCCTGGTTTTATGCACCATCAAAGTAAAATAAATTGGATTATGACGCAAAACGCATTACAACTATAAAACGGTCTAATAAATTCTAATATTTTTGTACATTACCCGTTTCACAGAGATGTTCCATGTTTACTGAAGAATTATTAATCCATTACATTAAAGTTGTGAAGCAAAAAAAGCTGTATACTGTAATAAGCGCTCGACGTGTCCTCAGATTACGCAGGCTCAGGCATTGTCTGGCAAACACCAAAACTAGCTACACCTCACGGCTTGCTTTTACTTTCAGTATGTGAAGGGGGTTGGTTTGGCTCCGCAAAAACCAAACTCTACCAGCCTCGGTCGTTTAGCAAATCTGTTCTCTCACAAAGGACATGCATTCTGCGTCGTGTGGATAATTTTGCATATTTCTGAGATGATGGAGATAATGAACTGACACACTGACACAGTACATATTATTATAATTATTTATTTTTATTATTATCTTTTTTTTCTGTTCCAGCTCTAGTCTTATTCAAATGCTGCCGGCTAATATAAAGTATTTTTAATTATTTTAAAAGACAATACATGTATTTTTTTACAGTAAATTATTGTAAAGAAAAATGTTTTAAGAAATAAAAAAATGTTCATGTTTACTGAATTGCCATGTGATTGAGTCATCATGACCAATTACCAAGAGTTAATGTCAGTAGCCTGCATTTTACAGTAACAAATAGATCTTCAATGCTACAACAGGTTGATATATTATATAATCTAACACTAAGGAACTCTAAAATATATAGCTTTTTTTTATTTTTTTTTAGAAGCTGACAAAAAAATAATAATTCATGTTGACCCCATGTTGAGCTTGGCACTCCTATGCGGAAATGCACTAGGAGGGGCAGGTATTTCCCATTTTCTATTGTGCCCTTTTTTTTTTAACAGACTGGTTTTATATAATATACACATTTATGCTTTCATAATGTCAATTATTATTTGACTTTCCAAAACCAACCAGCCAGAAAGAAAAAAAAAACCCTCTGCAAATCCTAAAATAAGTCATTTACACAAGTTCCCAGCTCCAAAAAAAAAAGAAAAAAAAAAAAAAGAAAGACGATACAAAAAAATTCCAAACATCTGATGCCACCCTGCCTCCTCCTAAAATGAAACAAAAATATTGTGCAAGTATCACAGACTGGTATGACAAGTACTTTGTTTACTTTGAGTTTTGTATTAACAATGCCCATGCCATAAACCGTCTTGCCAACCGGCCTGGCTTGCTAGTAACATCACATCTACCCTAATTTACCACAATATCTCACAGTCAAGTCATTTGTTATACAGAGGAAGGGCGTCTACCATTAGAAGTTTTAGTGGCACCTTTTGGGTTTCACCCTGACATCGTTCAGTGTCCTCTTGCATTTTGATTACACTCTAAAAAATGCTGGGTTGTTTCAACCCTACTTTGGGTCAAATATGGACTAACCTAGCTGTTGGGTTAAATTTTTACATTAAATTGTTAACCCAAAAGTTGGGTTAGTCCATATTTGACCCAAAGTTGGGTTGAAACAACCCAGCATTTTTTTATAGAGTGCAGCAATCCCCACGGAAGAAAAAAAAAAAACTTCAGAGACTATACCACACAACATGATTAGAAAGCAACTCTAGTGTCTGTGAGAGATCTAATTACAGGTGCACCCTGTCAGGCAGTATTACGGACTTGTGGTTTGTGAGCTGCAACACATAGCAATATTAAGCATGTAAAGTAAATGTGGACAGTATTTACATGTATATTTGCCTAGTATGCTGCAGTGTTGTTTTAAATGTTATTTCACACCCTCTTTTTGCACTGCTATTGTATTGATGTCATTCTTTGTGCAAAGGGTTAAATGAGTTCACCTAAATGAAGCCAAAAGCTGCCTGTCTTTAATATGCAAATCCATCATTAAGATGTTTTTAACTAACAAACATTGCTACAGGCTAAAAATATGAGACCTCTATCCATAACATTGCCTCTCCAGCGAAAAAGCCATCTCATCTGAATCAGGAGAGAAATGTGCACAGATTAAGCACAGTTTACATGTGATAAAAGTTTCAAAAAAGTCCTTAACAAATATGAAGGTGGATTTTGATGTGAGAGGACTAAAGGAGGAACCTTTCACTGGAGAAAGCGTTATTATGGATTCTGGACTGGTATTTTGGACAAAAGCGACAGTTTAAAGTTAAACACCTTGATGAATCGGTTTCTTACAAACACACAGCTTTTTACTTCACAGGACATTCATTGATGGACTCAAGTCACATGGATTACTTGTGGATTATTGTGATGTTTTTATCAGTTATTTGATCCATTGATCTGACGGCACCCATTCACTGCAGAGGATCCATTGATGAGCAACTGATGAATTGCTAAACACTAAATCTGTTCCGGTGAAGAAGCAAACTCATCTACATCTAGGATGGCCTAAGAATGAGTACATTTTAGCAAATTTTCATTTTTGGTTGAACTATTCCTTTAACTGAATTATTATTCATAGAAAATAATCAAGCATTTTTATTCTCAAGTTCTCATACTGTAAGACATTTGATGCATTTTATCTAGTCTTTACTTTGGCAGAACTGGCACTGAAGTTGGGAATCTGTGCTGAGACTGGGGTAAGATGTGTCACCCCTTATTCAATTAAACTATTGTGCACGGTTTCTGTGGGCAGTGTTCTGACAAACAGGGCACATCATATACAGCATAACTGTCTGTGAGAATGAACACTGTGAATAATGTGCAGCTGTCTGTGACTGAGAAATGCGCATGAGAAAGTGATCTGCATTTGAATACTAAACATTTTTTCTAAGTAAATTCTAAATGGCAGACGATGACCACATTTACACTTCATAATGTAATGCACATGAAACATACACATTATACACATTAACATTTCTGTTAATGCTAAAACACAACACAATGCAGTGCAAAATTCAAAATACAGGAAAAACACCTGTAAAAAAAAATCAAAATGGAAAATTCCTTCATATTAATACAGTACAATGTGCTCTTTTTTTAAAGTTCTATTTTTGGCCTTTTTTATGCCTTCATTGGGACAGGACAGTAGCGAGCAGACAGGAAAGCATTGAGTGGAGAGAGAGGGGAGCGGGATCAGCAAAGGACCACGAGACGGGATTCGAACTCGGGTCGCCACGAGCGAAGTTGCGCTATATGACAGCACGCTAAACACGAGGCTATCGGCGCCGACCATTGTGCTCTACTTTTACGGATTGTTTTTTTTTTTTTTTTTTTTTGTGGTTTTTTCAGATTCCATTTTAATGGTTGAATAAAATTTTTTTAATCA
>NW_015541005.1:1671849-1674757 GCF_001515605.1 Sinocyclocheilus anshuiensis | reverse complement strand
TTTTTTTTTTTTTTTTTTTTTTTGGAGTGAATGATGGCAAATTCTTCATTTATAAACCCCTGTCATTTTTGTCTTAATATTGGCCATTAATTATTAAATTAAGCTTTTGCCCAAAATGGCAGCTGTGGGGCAAACTGTGTCAAACACTTCAGGATGAGCTGTGAATAATGTGCAGCAAAATAAGACTCTAAAATGCATTAGTAATATATTTGTTTTAATACAAACAACTAATTTATGCTCATATTGTTGTTTGAAAACCTAAATGTTCATGTATTTCTCAATAACGCAGCATTGTCTTACATTGTCACGTAACCACTTTTTTATTATTATTATTATTTATTCACTCTATGGCCAACTTATAAAAGTGATCCTCTACTTTTATTTGATACTTAACATATAAATATAATGAAATTAGTCTCCTCCTTGCCAAAAATGAAGTTTCCAAAAGTGGCTTTTAGCAGCGATGCCATTGAAGAACTATTGGTTCTGCAAAGAACCTTTCAGTGAACAGTTCTTAAAACTATTTTTCTTAGTGTTAAGAACATTTTAACAGTCTAAAGAACCTTTTTCCACTATAAAGAAAATATTGTGGACTGAAAAGCATCCAGATTGACAGAACAATAAATGCCACTAAAAACTGTAAAATATTATACATATTCAGTGAGTAGACAAAGAATGTGTAAATAAAAATATTTAACTCACCAGAAGGAACCAAATCTTCCTCTTTGGAGAGTGCCAAATCCAAGATGCTTTGGCTGATGTCCCAGTTTTGCCACATAGGCAACGAGAGTCTTCTGGCCAGATCTTCTCCATCGTTACAAAAGACTTCACATAAACGCTGCTCTCCAATTTCCCCATCCTTGTAGAGAGACTGGTAATACTGGGTAGAGAAGACGCTGGCCTCGTGCAACTCTCTGAGAAGCTCGTGCAGTAGGATAGGGCTGACCTGTAAAGCTTTTCTCACCTGAAACAGCACCTCCTCAAATGGAACCATGACTGGACAGCAGCCGCGAGACAAGCTCATTTCAATGCTTCATTTCCTCCTTGCCACACCAAAGCCAATTATCTGTGCTTTTGTTCCTGGATAAAAAAGTCCCCTCAGCGGACTCCATTTGCCTGTTTAATACTACAATGTGTTTAAGGACAACCAGTTTTACCCAGGTCAGGTGAGGACAGTTTCACATGTAATTTTTCCAGAAGAAAACTACGGTTGCTAATGTGCTGTGCATGGACAAATCAAGAGACCACATCTCCATCTCACTTCTCCTTTGTTACTAGGAAATAATATGGAAGAGATTGTATATATATACACATGCCATTAACAGATCCCAACCCCTACCACTAGTATACTACCATAAAAGAAATGTTTCCCTATACTGAGCACAATGTGTTCTACTCTTCTAAAACGAAATGTATATTTTGACATACATCTGAAAAATAAAAAAACAATGATTTTGCAAGCAGTATACACTCTAAAAAACGCTGGGTTAAATATAACCCAGCACTGGGTTAAAAAGGGACAAACCCAGCTATTGGGTTGTTTTGACCCAGCGGTTGGGTTGTTTTGAACTTTATATTTAACCCAGCATTTTTTAGAGTGTATGGAGGTAGGAAGACACTAAGACACAGCCGAATACAATATTTGCATAACAACTGTCTACTGAGTGTGCAGTTATTGTAACAAGCATAAATGGCATGCGATGAAGCAGCTGAAAAGAGAATTTAATTTATAAATGTCAATTATTTAGTCCAAAATGGCAGCTGTGAGGTAAAGTGTGGCCGATGCTTTGAGGTGAGCTGTGCCAGTGGCTCGTCTAATAGTGAAAGTAAGTTTTGCAGCCAAATGAAAGCGAAACATTACCACATTATTCTTTGCTTTTGGATGCAGCTCAAAAACATTTGATCCTGTATAAAGACCCTTGAATACCTCACAATGACTCTGCTCTGGCAGACAACGCCTTCATAAACTGAAAGTGGAAATCCCCTGAAATTTAGATTAAGTACTTACGATAGCAATATGAATATTTTATGAAGAATAGTATAAATACTCTGAAGTATATCAGAAAGGATGAAGTATTCGTTGGTTTCACATACAATATAACAAGGAACAATACAAAAAAGGTTCAAGTGTATATGTGTGTGTATATGTGTTTTTGCTTGTTATTTATCAAAAAACATTAAAAAACATAGAGATTTAGTGCAGACTGGATTTAGAAATTGTTATCTTGAGAAATTTATTAGCAAAATTAAACATTATATAGCCATTACATCTCATTGACGGGAAAAGCCACTATATGGCACACATTAACTTTTCTGATAAACAATTTCTCCTGGCCTGCTGAAACATGCCCATTGTCATTATAGTAATAATTATATTGTGCTTTCAGTTTCATCATTTACAATTTACAAATTTGGATTCTTGGATTGTGACTTGTGATCTGTACTTCTAATGTACAACATGAATTCATTTTTTGACATATTATAACAAACTATTTTTCAAATCTTAAAAAAAAACATATATTTTCAAAATCTGTGATTTGAAAGGAACCCAGGAATTCAGACAATATTTTCCATTTGCTCTGTAAATGAGTTTATAAAGGTGAGCAAGAGTGTTGAGCAGAAAGCACAATTCATAATGACCTTAATTTTGTGACTGATTAATCACATGACACTGCTGTCTGAATTCATAGGACATCCCCGCTGGCTGGACAAAGATGTGATGTACATTTCTGCGTCAACAGGGATCATCAGGTGTAGAATGGGAAGAAGAGTAATCTCTGATTTCTGTGAAAAGAAAACATTTTTTTTTTGTTATTGTCAGCACAAGTGAAGGCCACATTCAAAATAACAAGATATCCGGATTCTAACGAATACTCACTTCTGTAATCTGCTTCTAATTAAAAAAAAA
>NW_015541005.1:1649353-1671752 GCF_001515605.1 Sinocyclocheilus anshuiensis | reverse complement strand
GGGGGGGGGTGGGGTGGGGGGGGGATTCTCACAAGCTACACATTATTTCCTTGAGATTAGATTTTTGTGAACATACACTGCCGTTCAAAAGTTTGGGATCAGTAAGACTTTTAATGTTTTTTAAAGAAGTCTCTTCTGCTCATCATTCTGTGATGCAAAGCTGAATTTCCATCAGCCATTACTCCAGTCTAAAGTGTCACATGATCCTTAAGAAATCATTCTAATATGATGATTTATTATTAGAATTATCAATGTTGGCAACAGTTGTGCTGCCAAATATTTTTTTGGAAACTGTGATACTTTTTTCACGATTCTTTCTTGAATAAAAAGTTAAAAAGAACAGCACTGATTCAAAATATAAATATTTTCTAACAATATAAATCTTTGCTATCACTTCTTAACAATTTAACACATCCTTGCTGAATAAAAATTTTAATTTCTTTCAAAAAAAGAAAGAATAAAAATTTGCTGACCCCAAACTTTTGAACTGTAGAGTATATTGTTAGAAAATATTTCTTTTTTTTTTTTAAATGCTCTTCTTTTTAACTTTTTATTCATCAAAGAATCCTGAAAAAAAGTATTGCAGGTTCCAAAAAAATATTAATCAGCACAACAGTTTCCAGCACTGATAATAAATCAGCATATTAGAATGATTTCTGAAGGATCATGTGACACTGAAGACTGCAGTAATGATGCTGGAAATTCAGCTTTGATCACAGGAATAAATTAGATTTTAATGTATATTCAAATAGAAAAACTTTATTTTACATCATAATAATATTTCACAATATTAAATTTTTCCTGTATTTTTGATCAAATAAATGCAGCCTTGATGAGCATAAGAAACTCCTGTTAAAAAAAACATTAAAAATCGTTCTGATCCCAAACTTTTGACCGGTAGTGTAGTATTTTGTCTATATTTCAACAATTGTTCTCTTATGAGATATACACTTAGTGGCTTGGTTGAAGGATGTGTTAAATATGTCTGTGAAGAAACCGGCAAGTACTTCAGCACACATCTAGCAGGATTTTCCTCATATCACCAGTTACTAATAGTACCTGGTCACCCAGCAAAAGAGCAAAATTTACAAAACCTGGCTACACTGACTATTACTAACAATTAACCTAGCATAAAAAAGTGATATACTTTTACATCATTACAAAAATAAACTGCTCCTTTTTTTCCACAAATTTTATGTTGCTGCATTTAAGTTTAACATTGAACAAATATTCAACAAATATTCTTATAGAAAAAACACGTCAGATAAGGGTTCTAAAACTGTTATGAAATATTATGAAATTCCAAGGTTGACAGTCAACATTTTGACAATCAATTTTCTGAAAAGCACAAATACATAAATTGTTGTTTTTTAAAATTTAAAAAGCTACATCATACTACATTTTTAGTTCCTTTTTATTTATTTATATATATATATATATATATATATATATATATGCATTCTCTTTAAGTTCTGAACTACACTTCTTACAGTTGTGCATAAAAAAATCTCCACACTCCAATCATAGCCACAATCACTCAGATCACATTTTTCCCCATTCTCATTTTTGATTTAAAGGGGTCATGAACTGCCTTTGTTTTTATTTTGTACAGTTCTCTGAGGTCCACTAACAATGTTATCAAGTTTTTTTGTTTTTTTTTTACATCAAAAAACATAATTTAGAAGCAATAGGTTATTTTCTGTCCTGTTTTGACCCCCTCATCAGAACGCTCTGTTTGAATAGGTGTGATGGATTGTAGACTTGGAAGTAAACGCCCACTGCTATGATACACAGATGTGCATGTTTGACAGCCTACGTCCTTCACAGATGGACGCTGCTGTGTTTTAGGTTAAAAACGCATAAATAACTCAATACATATCAAACGATCTGTAAGAAGAGACAAAGCAATAGTGATCACGTAATTAAAACAGTTACACTTGTGTGTTGCAACACTGTTGGACCCAATATAGTCGGCACAGCATCGTCTTTTAGTTTCAATCTTTTGGAAAATCCTGCGTCAAATTGTGCTTTGTTTGTTAAAATGAAGTGAACAAAAGACCAAGTTCTTACTGATGCGGTCTGGAACTTCATTAAAAATAAAGTTCATCAAATGAAGTTTATCGTTAGGTTTCTGTGTAGACCTGCGTTTCTCTCTCTCATCATTTACCTACTACATGCGCAAATCGGTGGGCGGGGCTAAACAAGGTAGTGATGTAGAAGCAGGCGTTGATCTTTTTCTGTGGAGGCGGTGTTTAACACACTATTACGTCATAAAGTGGTACATTCCACAAGCTGTCATTTGGCAGACTGCCTTCAACATAAGCTGTTTTTAGAGTAATGAGAAAGCTTTGAGTTCGGAAACTTGCAGGATGTTTATTTATATATAGGAAATTTTGATTTCTCAGTTCCTGACCCCTTGAAGCAGCTATATGTATGAATTGAGTTTATAACACATGATCTGAAGATGTCATTAAACAAGCAAGTACACCTAGTGGGAGATCACATCAGTGTATATGAATAAAGAGAAATATACCAAGTGCAACGTCTTTAAGGAACAAAAAAAGGGGAAGATCTGTATACAGAAGTTCTCAGAAAGCTATTTTGGGTATTCTTGGCACTCAAATCAAGATTAAATATGCCCAAAGAGTTTCTTGATTCACTGAAAACCATAAAAAACTGGTTCTTCATAAAAGGAATGGGGAAATCAATGAGCTCAATCAAAGTGTAAATATATTTAATGTCTTTACATTTGCTGTCTTTGCAGTTGTTTTCCTTCAGTGACAGGTGTATCCTCACCTTTATTTAGTGCACACTGACTTTTCGCCTGTGGCAAACTCGCCATTCTTGGTTTGTCAATACCAGTACTTGAGACTGTTAGGTAACACACTAAAGCAGCATTACCAGAATGGTTAGTAATGGCAGTTTATCAGCTTAAGTGTGAGGCAGGTCTGTTTTAGAGATGCTTGCTGGGGTTTGGATGACTTACTCTGGACAATATTCTGATAGGCCACTGCAGCAGGAGAGTCTGGAACTTCAGTCAGGAAAGACCTTCCCTCGTCACAGCTTCTCCCTTGAAAAGCAAAATACAGAAGTGCATTTAGAGAACTAGAAACTGCTGGCTGCTGACTTTCCTTCAGATGCTTTATAAGAACCACCATAGGGGGTTTTTGATACTTGATTCACTGACTACACGCTGTAAATATAAAAACAAGGAAACACTCTCACAAAATAAAGAAATGGATTGCTATGATGTGAATTGGTAAACTTCCTCATGTCCTGACCACTTAATGCGGAACAAATGTAGAATGATATTTTGCTGTTGTATTTAATCTGGTGTAAAACATTCACTTCCTTGTGAATGGTAAAAGATTAAAGCTCTTTGTACCTATCCGTGGATCCAGGGGGACTCTGCCCAAAAGAGGGAGATTTAGTTCTTCACACATTCTCTGTGCTCCTCCTGTGGTTGGAGGAAATATCTGTGATGTATTCTATCAACAGAAAGACAAGGGGTATCAAAAAACAGTATATGATGCTGCAGGTCATTTCACAATGCAATATTTTATTTAGTCATCCTTGTGTTGTTCCAAGCACCCTAATGACTTTTGTTTTCTACAGAACATTATTTAATCGCTCTTTTCCATGCAAGTTTAAAAAAACTTAAAAAATAATGCAAAGGGATCATCAAAGCAGCCCACACAACCCAAGTCTACTTATGTTGTACAACAGCTTCATGTGGCAAAGATAACAGAATTTAAGATGTTATTCCGTGAAAATCTTCCTTTCCATTGGCTGTCAGAACTCAATAACCGGATTAGTCAGACTTATGAATTAATTATTCTTAGTGTTTTTATGAACTGGATAAACAGATTAATTTTAAGGATGCTACAAAAAGAATAGTTACTATAATATCTGTGAATAACAACTTATAATCACATATAAAGGCCTGGGGTCTGTAAGATTTTCCTGAATGTTCTTGAAAATAGTCTCTTATGCATTTGTTTGATCAAAAACTCAGTTAAATAAAATTAAAAAAAAATTTTGAAATATGACAAATTAATATAACTTTTCTATTTTTATTTATTAAAAAAATGTCAATTATTCCTGTGAAGCAGCCCACACAACCCAAGTCTACTTATGTTGTACAACAGCTTCATGTGGCAAAGATAACAGAATTTAAGATGTTATTCCGTGAAAATCTTCCTTTCCATTGGCTGTCAGAACTCAATAACCGGATTAGTCAGACTTATGAATTAATTATTCTTAGTGTTTTTATGAACTGGATAAACAGATTAATTTTAAGGATGCTACAAAAAGAATAGTTACTATAATATCTGTGAATAACAACTTATAATCACATATAAAGGCCTGGGGTCTGTAAGATTTTCCTGAATGTTCTTGAAAATAGTCTCTTATGCATTTGTTTGATCAAAAACTCAGTTAAATAAAATAAAAAAAAATTTTTGAAATATGACAAATTAATATAACTTTTCTATTTTTATTTATTTAAAAAATGTCAATTATTCCTGTGATGGCAAAGCTGAAGTTTCAGCATCATTACTTCAGTCTTCACAGTGTCACATGATCCTCCAGAAATTATTCTAATATGCTGATTTGCTGCTTAAGAAACATTTCTTATCATTAGCAATGTTGAAAACAGTTGTGCCGCTTAATATTTCTGTAGAACCTGTATTTATTTTTGTAGTATTCTTTAAAGAATTGAAAGCTCAAAAGAACAGCATTTATTTGAAATAGTAATCGTTTGTAACATTTTACATGTCTTTCAACCAATTTAATGCATCCTTGATGAATGAAAGCATTGTTTCAATAAAATACCTTACTGACTGCAAACTTAGTCTAAAATTTAGTCAAAACTCATCATACGATCAATTGACTCCAACGGACTTCTCTCCTGATACTTAATGGTGCTTTCGCATCCTCTTTGAAGCTTAAAAGCTCTAGTCCCCATTAATTGTATCTGACTGGTACAAAAAAAATAGGACAATCTTTAAAATTTCTCCATTTGTGAGAAAATAATGTCAATGTCAATAAAACAAAAAGATGACAATCTCAACTTCATTACACAAAAGTCACACGCAACACCGTTAACATACAGAAAACGTTAAGAGCGATGTATGCTGTGTTTTGCTGCGAGATACTGCGTTTAAACATGTATACTGTACCTTGCATTTAGGACAAACAAAGCCACTCATGTTTTCAATCACACCTATGACAGGTATTTTGACCTTTTTACAGAATCGGATCTCTTTTCTCACATCCTGCAAAGATACTTCCTATTTGAGAAGGGAGCAATAAAATAAAATGAAAGGATTATTACATGGTATTCCTATAAGCACATTACAAATACAGTAAAATTGTTTATGTTGGCTGATACTTTTCTTCTCATGTGCAGTGGTGGCAGCATAGTGCCACAACAAGGGTGACCCTAACACCTACAAACATTGATCTTAAAGTGTATTGCTGCAACACAGTCTGGTATTGCAAAATACAACATTCTGCCAAAAAAAAAAAAAAACCGAACAAAAAAACCTTTGGCTATTTAAGGAAGTGTTAATGCATTTATGTGTCCTATCACAGAGTTTCAGTGAAAGCCTCTAAACATTAACCATCTTCGATTAAAAATGAACTGCAAAGCTCAAATGCTTAGTTCTGAGAATGTGTTGATGGCTTCTTTTAGCATGTGCACAATTAAGAAGTGCAACTCGTGTGAAGACATAAATAACTTTTTTCTTTTTAAAAAATTGTTCACACCACTGAATTCCACTTCACTGTTAGTGTGCAGGAAATCAACTATTTTTTTTTAACTTTTAGTTTCAGCCTCTTGTTCCTCACACGCCAATACATCTGAACTCATGATTAAAATCAAACTATTTTTTTTTTATGCAAATCTTTTCATTTGAATCTTTTTTCAATATTTTATTTTTATAATGCAAAGCAGATCACAAGATGTAAAAGCAACTTCCTGGAACATGCACAGCATTTCACATGTCTGAGTGTTGCCGTTCACCTGCGGGGTGGTGATGATGACGGCTCCGTCGATGCCAGCGCCGCTGAGATACTGCACGATGGACAAATGCTCATCAGATGTTCCTGGAGGCGTGTCTACGATCAGATAATCCACTTCTCCCCAGTCCACATCCCTCAGAAACTGTTTTATCATGCCTAAACATTAACAAAAGACTGAAAATGTAACAATGCACCATAACAAACATGTCACTGAATTCAATTTAGCTCCCATTTGCTTGTATAGGCCTTTTCACAACACATATTGTTTCAAAGCAGCTTCGTAGGAAATGAAAATATCATGTTGCAAAAAACTGCACCGTCTAGCACTCCAGTCTTTTCTTATGTGAGATGCAATCTCCGTGAAAATCAGAAAAGCAAACAGCTTTGCCACTCAAGATGACTCTGAACTTAAAATCCTTCTTTTTGTGCACTAGTGTTTTGATGCTTGATGTGCACCACAATGAAACATGACCGAATATGTTTGTATGCCAAAACTGTCTAGGCTGTAATCATGCAGATATTCAGTACTCCCGATCTCCCACAGGGATTTACTTCCACTGGCTCTTAATGAAACATCTGGAGCCAAATGGCTTTTTGTTGACACATTTCTCAAGTGTTTGACAAAGACCGTCATTCAAAAGTACACAGCATGTTAATTTAGTTTTTAACACCACTATCTGCTATGTGCTGTAATACATGGACAGTTTAATATATACAGTAGGCTATAATATAGTTGTTGTTTTGTTTTTTACTGATGTTTAGTTTAAATTTGTTCCAATCTGATAGTTTTGCTTGTGCCATATAAATGTCACTGCCTGTTTGGGGGGGGGGAAAAAGTAAAATGCTGGTGGTTGGGTATGGTTCAAACTAAATTTCCCTTAACTTTCCCTTAATTCAACAATACAACCACTTATGTTAAATCATAACCAATTTTACTTTGACAAGTAAGTAAAGTTTATTTATATAGCACATTTATCTCAGCAAAGTTGGCCAAAGTGCTGAACAGAATCAAAGTTAAAAACACAAGACAAGCAAGACAAACCATAAAACAATAAAACATAGATAAAATCAATTAGAATGCCTGGGAGTAAAGATATGTTTTCAACATGGTTTTAAAAGTTACAATAGAAGGTGCGGATGTCCAGTGACAAACATCTAAGTGTTTTTTTAATACCATTTAAAATTGGAATTAATAATTGACTGAATGAGCCAGATTAATCCCATTAACTCACTAGTGAGGAATTGCGTGAATTTTTTGGCTGACACATTAAAAAGTACCTGCTCACAAGAGTCAACTGTTTATGAATCAGACATCATGGCTTGCATCATGTTTGTTGTTGTATGCACGAAACAGTGCCATTTTTGTCATACATTTTAGTCATGGTCTTGAGCTATAGAGTATAATCCTGATTTTCTGATGCCTGTTCCTGGCAGACAAGGCCAGTGTAAGTTACAATAACCCTTTCCCACAACTCCAAAGTAAATAGGTATACACAGAGTACCTAACACGGAGTTAATACACAGATAAAAACAGAAAAACATTGCATTATACATTTGGTATGACACCAAACCAAACATATCACACAAAGGCATTCATGTTGTATAACAATCATTGTCCTTCCAAACCCTCCACCCATGCTAAATAATCACACATAGTTAAGTCTTCCAAAAAAAGAACACTCGGGTCAAAATGGAAAAAAAGGTACATTTAAATATCACTGTCAACTTGTATTTATTTGTTTACATTTTATTAAAATAAATTGTATTTTATTTTTAAACAAAAATGTCCTGAACTTGAAAGCCTTATGACCTTTCCTTTAACTTTCTGTCTATTTGTATTCAGGTGCATCCCCAAAACAACAAAAAGAGAGCTGTGCATATGATTTGAGGTTCACAAAACATTAGACATCACGTCAACTTCCCTTGAATCACACAATGTGACTTCCTGAAATGAAAAAAAGAAAAACAACAACAATAGCTCCTCCCACCTGATTTATTAAGTTTATCAGATGAATGAATGTGCTTGAAAACTGCTATTGTTTGCCATATATATTTCCGTATACCTAAAGTTCAACAGCAAAAGTCATTCAGCTCCCGAATGTATATCAATGAAGCTACTCAACACCTTGATCAATACTGTATATTCAAGGCACCTGTGAAACACACAGTAAAGGAAACCAGTTCTCATCACAGTTGAGACACTTAGATATCAGACAGTGGTTAAAATGCAGAGTTCAAGGAAGTGAAACCCATCCGGTCTAAACTTAACTTAGGACTTGAGATAAACAGAGCCACGTGCTCTCATTGCATCTGAGCATCTCATCGTGGAACATGATGACACCTGTTTTTCTGTTCCTTTGTGTTTTATAAATTATTTATATTATTATTTAAAAAGTAATACTTTCAGGTCTGGTGCAGAAAGAAAGATGAATGTCATACAATGCATTTTTTTGTTGTTCAACATTTGATCCAAGTTCCACTCATAGTCATATGTGCATTGTGTTGTCCTGTCAGAACGGAACCCTTTTTTTAATTTTGAAAGCAGCACTTCTGCTTCGTAGAGTTTTATTGTGGCAGGAAGCTAATGCTGCCCTTTTAGCTACCACTGGAACACAAATCATTTAATTACACTAAAGTTAATCATGATGTGATTGTTAAGAAGCACCAGTTATTGTACACCAGTTGGCAGAGATTAACAAACCTGCTTACTGAAATAACATTTAACCAAGATTAACCAGACTAACCAAGTGGAAACATGTCACTTAAAAAAAGCTGCATGAAACAAAACATGCATCACCACGATATACTTAACCATCAGACCAACAATCACATGATTGCTGCCCACACCACATGCACCCACTAGCTGTTGTCTTTTACACTGGGGATGTGATTAGACCTGATCTGGAAAGTAGGCAATATTTAGGACTATTATTTATTTATTATTAATCATTTATTTATAATTTAGGAGGGCATATATTTAGTAGGGTCTTTTTTATATGAAGTGCCATTTGATATTTTGAATTCTTATAAATGGTTATAATCATATCAGGGCAGTAAGTTTAATTATGACACTACATAAAAAATAAAATAAATAAAAATCAACAGATTAGAACGATGTTCATTTATGTGACACTGGACCATAAAACCAGTCATAAGGGTCAATTTCTTGAAATTGAGATTTATATATCATCTGAAAGCTGAATAAATAAGCTTTCCATTGATGTATGGTTTGTTAGGATAGGACCATATTTGACCGAGATACAACTATTTGAAAATCTGGAATCTGATGGTGCAAAAAAATCAAAATACTGAGAAAATCACCTTTAAAGTTTTCCAAATGAAGTACTTAGCAATGCATATTACAAATCAAAAATGAAGTTTTGATATATTTACGGTAGGAAATTTACAAAATATCTTCATGGAACATGATCTTTATTTAAAGGGGGGGTACAATGCTGTTTCATGCATTCAGAGTTGTTTACACTGTTAAAGAGTTGGATTCTCATGCTAAGCATGGGCAAAGTTTAAAAAAACAATTTGGACGTATGACGGAGTATTTCTGTGCCAAAAATCTTACTTCCGGGTTCGTACAAGTTTCTGAGAGTTTTTTTCGATCGTGGCTCTTCATGACATAGACGAGGGTGGAATTCCTTATATGGGCATTTCTCCCGGAAGAACGCACCCGCGCACGCATCGACCAGAGTGAGAGCGAGATCGCGCCCATCAACGTGCTTCATCCAGCGGCAGCGCTGCACGGGACTTGCTCGGGAAGAATGTCTCCAATCCAAAGAAGTGTGTTTTTGGTTGTAAGGGAAAGATAACTTTGTTCAGCTTCCTAAAAAACCCAGCGTTATGTAAACAGTGGATACAGTTTGTTTTTTCTGGGGCAGCAACGGAGTTTCACAAGTGTGTTTGTTGACGAACGTTTTATAATCAAGGCCCAGTTCGACGCTGGATTTGCACATCGATTGATACTGAAAGATGGAGCGGTCCCAGCTATAAAAGATCCCGGTCATGATTCAGAACTGCAGACGGTAAGTGAAACAGCATCAAATGTCTGTTTTGTTGGCATTCGGCGCTCAAGTGCTCGTCACTCTTTAGCTCCGCCCACGGCGCGCCTCCAGGAGCTCGGCTTTTTCCGGAGAGAATCGTAAAGCTGTATCTTTCTTTTATAAATATGATAAAACTAAAGACTTTTTGGAGATATGAAGGATTCTGTACTACTCTATAGGTACTCAAGATTAACATGAGATTGGGTGAAACTGTGTGTGTTATGCCCCCTTTAATATCCTAATGATTTTTGGCATAAAAGAAAAATCGATAATTTTGACACATACAATGTTTTTTTGGCTATTGCTACAAATAATCCCCCAGTGACTTAAGACTGGTTTTGTGCTCCAGGGTCACATATTTGCATAACAATATTTTTTTCCCCACCACTAAAAATGTACTGATCAGTAACACTGTCAATCTCTCACTCATCTAACTCATTAATAATTAACAAATTCTACTTTGTTCTTGGTTTGGACAGAAATTCAAACCAAGTTTCATGACGTTTTAGCTGTTTAGATCGTCAGGGCTGTTTAATGTGTCTTTAACAAGTGCCTATTCATCAGGTGCCTGAATTCCCCTAGAACTCTGAAGTAGAGCATTCTGGGTAGAATTCAAATAGGTCATATGGTTTTGTGGGATTGTGCAGGCTGTCCCGCTTGACCTTCACTATCAGGGGTGCAAGTGAACAGATTTCTAGATTCAAAAATGACTGCTGTGCAGTCAGGTAAAACATTCTGTCACACTTTTGCCATGTTTGGCTTCCGATACAACTCACAGCTAAATAAGACTGCATGACTTTGAGGAAGGCAATTTAAACTATTTAATAAAATGAAAATTTTAATATTCCTGATGTGTACAACAGAAGACAGGGCTAAAATAAAGTACCAACCATTCTTTTTAGGGCCTCTCCAGATAACAGCATCATCTGGACTACTGAGCAGGAAGCCGATGGACATGACGGCCAAGTTGTCCTCAACATACTAGACAGAGAGAATATATCCGTATGACAAATGCTTGAGAAATACAAATCAAAAGAAAAGAGATTTAAAAGATCTCACCACTGGGGACCAGCCTGAGCCGCTCTGATGAACCTACAGAGAAAAGAAGCAAAGAATGAGATTCCCAATCAGCATTCTGACACAAGCAAGAAGCACAATGAAACCAGAGATATATGACATACCTGCTCCCCCTCTAACCCCATTATTTTTGGTATAGATGGCCCACAGATGTCTACATCTAGCAGTGCAATCTGGAAGAGGAAAGAAAAAAAAAATCAAGCCCAAAAACTGGTACGAGGATGTTTAATAAGGATATGTATTATTAAGGGTGTGCCTTTTACCCAGACATTGAACGTCTGTGTAAAGCAATATTAAATGTGTTCTGAGTTTGTAACACCACAAAAAATTTGTTTTTAACCACCCAGCCAAATTTGAATAAAGAAAAAAAGGCAAGTAAATAAAATAAGTTATCAAAATCACTGAAACCACGCCCACTCGCGGGAAAGCTGCCACCTCTCTTGACTGTTAAATACCGCTACAACCTGAATGGATGCTCCCTCTAGCAGCTTAATTGGATTTACACAGCCATACATGAAATATGCATTTACGTGATTAAGGCATAGCTAGCTAACAAACTGAAGGCTGACAGTAACTCGCGTTTGAGCGGGTGAACCACCGATGCTAATGCACTCTCTAGTTATTATAGTGTTAGGGGAAGGCCCATGCTCAGTGGCTCCAGTGCTGATATCAGCGAGACATCATTTCAGGCTCGCCCAAAAAAATCCCGAACAACGGTTTAACTACACAATACAGTACTACATAGTTCACACTCACTGTCTTTGTAATGCGTTTTCACCAATACATTTCTAACATCTATAATATGTTTAGAAACAAATTTTCTGAATTGCCTTTACATGGACTTTAATAATTAAGTCGAACAATTACTGTATAAAAGCCTGTGGCAAAAATCACCAATCAAATGTGAAAATTTGGTCAGTTCATATAAGTACCTTACTCATATTATTTACAGTATTAAACATAGCAAAACAAAACGAAGCAAAAAACAAAACAAAACAGTTGGGATTTGAACCCAGGTTCCATTTCCTAAAGACAAATGAAAATTGCACCACCGCAATACAATGAAGTTAACACAAGATGTCAGCATAGCATAGCTTAGCGAGTCAGCAAATCACACAGACACACATACAGCTTCAGTCTGACCAGCACTGACTCAGTCATTACATAAGGCCATCACTTCAGTTCCAGCTCTATACACACAGACCACAACCACCTCCAGCACACCTTTGGGCTATTTAAACTCATCTCTGAATGTCACTTCTACCCTGCTGTGATCGGGAAACATACCCTTTCCATTGCTTATGTGGCATGAATGAAAACATCACGTCTGTGGTCTCATTTCTGAGTGTACAGCCTTGATTTGGTGTGGGTTGAGTGTATACAAGACCTAATAGTTATATATGAACTCTGGGCCAGATATGCATGACATAAGAACAGGTGCTAAATATGAGTCAGCGTGCGTGACAACAGATCCAAGAACACTTCTACTAGAGCAGGCCTGGGAATTAAATGTATTGGAATTCCAAACTGTTCATTAAAAGTAATTATACAGCAAACACAACTATCTGAGTTTGCCAACAGACTGGATCACATTGTACCAAAAGCATTATAAATGTAAAAAAATAAGTATCTATCTATCTATCTATCACTGCAAACACCTCAACAGGGCCTCACAGAAACAGATGCAAATGTCATTAGGGCACGAGGGGAAAAAAACCCTGGGAATCTTTTAGAGGCCTGGCTTTTGTATAGAAGACCATCAAAACTCTTTTTCTTCTCTTACAATAGACCCCCGAGAGCTGCAGCATGCTCACTGGATTATACTGCAGCATATGTTTAGATAATCAAACCAGAGTAAGAGTTTGTTAGTGTGACATGATAGGAACTGATAAAAATTCCAGATGTGCTGATGATTTGACTTTTTGGATCCATGAAAGCCCTTTCTTCTGATGCAATAAAGACATGACATGCACCTAAATGGATCAGAAATATAAACAATGATGTTATTACAAGCACTTGTTTAAAATGTAAAATGCATTTGGTTTAAAAATAAATATAGAGTCTAATTAAATGTATGACCTTCTTGCCCCTGGCTTGTGTTAAATGTTATTTGTCGACGGCTGAATTAAGAAGCACGCCCTTAAAACACACCCTCTGTAGGGTCAGACTGTTTATTTCTCCCTCCCTGTTCTTCTGCTTCCTGAAGGAAATGTACTAAAAGCAAACTTTGAAAAGTTTGAAAGCTGCAAACGAGGAGGAGCACAGAACACCACTTAATAGTCCCACAGGAATCGAGCAGGTTCCCTCGCTCTCCCTTTCGCGCTCTCTCAGGAAACGGATGCTCAGTGAGCAGGGTTGTAGGGAGGCTAAGACTATAGTGGCAAAAATCAGAGATTCTTCCACCGAGCTAAAGGGGAAGTCACACCACTTCCTCCCAGAGTCTGAATACTTTTCTTCTGGCAACTGCTCTTCTTTTCCAGTACTTCCCTATTTCTTGGGCTAGAAACACAAATGTGCGTGCTTCTGTGTCTTATTTGGCCTTCTTAAATCAATGTCTGAAACCCTCAGGGCTCATCAAATATATGATGAGCGAGGAGTGGAAAAGCACATCTTAACCTTACAAAAATGTAAGGAATCCCACAGACCTCTTGAGAGAATATGGAACATCCACAAATGGCCTGTTTGGGACCAGAAGCAGATTCTGCCTATACAGTCCTCCTAGAAAAGCAAAGAGACATTAGCCTTGCTTTCATTCAAATTCTGAATTTAATTTATCAAAAAAAAAAAAAACTTTTTTATTTGCGAATAAAGGGCTTGCATCCCATGTTTAAAAAAAAAAAAAACATTTCCGTCACACGCTTGAGGTATTCGGCCAATTACAACGCACTGGATAGCTGGCCAATCAGAGCACACCTTGCTTTTCAGAATGAAGAGATTTGTAAAAATCGTCGCATTTCAGAAAGGCGTGGCAGAGAGGAGGAACAATAATGTACAGTATGTGGAAAATAATGTGTTTTTTGAACCTTAAACTGCATAAACACATTTCATTACACCAAATACACAAAATAATGTTATTTTTAGCAACGTCATATGACCCCTTTAAGTTATACTACATGTAAAGCTTTCCAGAATTTCAAAATAAACATATATCTTCTTAATACTTGACTATGCAGAGAAAAAAAGGATCAGAAGGAGGATCAGAAGTACAAATGTACAATGTTCATCACCAATAAAGGATACCCCAATTATCGCAACAATTGCATAACAATATTTGGATGGAAACCTAGCTAATGACTAATGAGTGCTGAATAGTTGACCTTTTTAATTTTTTTAAATATATATAAGTTTGTTCACTTCTGGGGTTTTTGGACTCATAAACCAAATGCTGTTGGTTCGAGGCCCAAAAGGAGGGATCCCCAAATCATACACAGACCTTCTGGTGACTGGCACATCACCATAAATTAACACCTAAAAACTGATCAAATTTGCCTTCCAATTAAGTTCACATGCTATTAATGGAAAACAAAACATTCAAAACAACAACAACAACAATACTGTTGAAGAACTGGCTTTTTAACTGCCCAGCTGCAGGCAATTATTCTCAACCATCAAAACAAGTGGCTGCTATATTCATCAGGATTCTGCAGACAGCTACTAAACCACCAGCATTTCCTTAGAAAGCAGCTTGGGACACACAAGAAAAATGAGAAAAAGTTTAAGATATAGGCACAGCTCTCTCATAAAGGGTATTTATCCCCTGTTAAAGAGAAGGAGGAGGAGGAGGACAGAGTTCATCCAAAGGCACATTCTTTCTTATATCTTATTTCTTCACACGTCTAGAGACAAGTTATGAAAATATGTCACCATATCTCTACAGACCAACAGAAAGAGATTTAATAGAAATGTCTGAGAAAAAATCAAAACAGCCAGAGATTTTAAAGAAAGAAAAAAAGTGTGGCCATTATGAGAACCAAAAAAGGGTGTTTGCAACAGCCTAAAGCACTTAAAATGGAAGAAGAACAAGACATTATCGGGTCAAACAAGTCTCTTCCCAGTTTCAGCTGGGCGGAGTATTCCCCTGTAATCAAAACTATGAGACAGACTTCATATGGAAACAAAAAACCTCACAATTGTTCAAAAGCACATCTGTTACAGCCTTTGTGTTTTGGTACAAACATGTGTAATATATAATCATTTGATAATAAAATTATGTTGCATCACAATTTAATTCAGGTTCAGCATTAAGTATAAATATAAAACTAAACATTGTGTATTTCAGCAAAATGTGTGAACCGCATCTGATTACACTAGAGCAGGTTTATCCAGTTATCACCATTAACACACAAACTTTCTCATTAACAGCTACATAATGCTTGTCATTATGCTGTAGTGATGACCTCATCCCCTTACCGCTTCAGTTACTGTGAGTGAATGCCGCACCTGTAAATCACTCTACTTTTCCAACTCACATGCACCTTCAGTCAAAGCCTGCAGCACTTAACCTACATTAAAATGTAAATTGAGTAAATTCATTACAAAGATGCTTATTAGCAAGAAATGGGTCTAAGGGCAAACAATATGTTTACCATGATAATCAACACTGGGAAACATTTTTGTAATTCATGATGGCGGTCTACAAAGTTTAAAGGGGTCATATGATGCGATTTAAATTTTTCCTTTCTCACTCAAAGAAAGAAGGTGTAACTTTGATTCTCGCTGTAGTATTGCTGTTGTCGCCACCGCCATGTTGTGGAGATGCTGTGTGTTTCGTTATGAAAGAGAAACTACTTTGTTTGCCCTTCCAAAAGAGGACACACCTAGAAATCAGTGGTTAAGTTGTATTTACAACACTGTTCCAGAACAGTTCAACCCAAATATTCAGATGTGTGCAACGCATTTTGCAGAGGACAAGGACTGTTTTCTGAGAGAGTAGCCTACAATGCCGGTGTCGGTTTCTATAAAGTGGGGCAATTCCAACTTTGCAAGGACAGTCTGGCACTTCTGACACACAGACTGTAAGTACGCTTTCATATGTAAAGGATTTGCCACTGATGATTCAAACGCGAGTTTTGAGCAGTGTAGAGTAACTGTTAGAGCTTGTTGTTTGTCGTTTCTCCGATCATAATTGCAGACATGGTTTTATGTTTACGCAACGCGATACGCAACGCAACGTGAATACTTAGGACCATGTGTTATTTCAGTTTTTCTTTTTTAATAAATCTGCAAAAATGTCAACGATTCTGTGTTTTTCTGTCAATATGGGGTGCTGTGTGTACATTAATGAGGAAAAAAAATTAACTTAAATGATTTTAGCAAATGGCTGCAATATAACAAAGAGTGAAAAATTGAAGGGGGTCTGAATACTTTCCGTACCCACTGTAAGTCATTATAATCAGTAATTATTTCCCCACTGGATGCAACAAATGCCTTGTTTATAATGGGTTTTATTGGTTTTGTCTTGTCGCTCCAGCCGGACAGGGCATCACAGTATGGTAAGGGGCGTAACATTTCCGTCACACACTTGAGGTATTCAGCCAATCACAATGCACTGGATAGCTGGCTAATCACAGCACACCTCACTTTTCAGACCGATGAGCTTTGTAAAAATCGACGCGTTTCAGAAAGGTGGGGCATAGAGGAGAAACAATAATGTACAGTATGTGGAAAATAATGTGTTTTTTGAACCTAACCGCATAAACACATTTCATTACACCAAATACACAAAATAATGTTCTTTTTAGCAACTTCATATGACCCCTTTAACAGTATGACCTTTAGCGTTTACTGTAGAAAACCAAAATGACAAGAGGAGGTGGTTGGGTTTGCTGAAGTACTCACTCCAGAGGACATCCTATAAAAACAGTGGGGATAAACATAGTCAGCGTAAATATAAAGAATCCAGCTTCACTGAACGCTGCCACTGAACATGGAAACAACAAATACAGAAAATAGTTTCTTGAGAATACAGAGATGCTTCTCTGAACCCTACCACAGGAAGTCAGGATGTGCCACTTGATTTGCCTGCTTTCTGCTTAAAGCTGGCATGTTGTATGTCTGGCACCAATTCTTTTAATCCTAACTGATGCAGTGTGTAGCTTTTTATTTTTTTTTTTAAAACAACTATGTTGGAAGATTCATCAGACTCAAAGAGTAATTTAGCGAGCATGAGGAATCATTTTCTAGTGATGGGAAGTTCGGATCATTTTACCGACTCGGACATTTGAGTCTCGTTCAGCAAAATGAACGAATCTTTTTTCCGAGTCATTTTGTTCATTTTAGCAAAATATAATTAAAATGTTACGTGTTACTTCCCTAACAAATATACTACTTACGCAAACGTTGTTCACACTACAAACAAGACAAAACTATAATGCAATAAGAAACAGAAAAGATTAATTAATTGTTTAGTCTATGATTAGCTCACCTCACCTCTTATCTGACAAGTCTTCGGGTTTGAATCATTCGTTCATCACGTGACAGCCCCATAAGCTAAACCTATGAAAGAGAATTGATTAATTCACCTTTCAAGGTTTCAGGTTTGAGTCGTACGTTCATCACGTGACAGCCCCATAACGACTCTGAAAAACCTGAAGACTCGAAACAGGTGAGTTAATTCCAGTACAGAATCTATAGGATGTTGCGCATGCGCGACTGAACGAATCACTCCCTGAGACGACTCGTTCTTCCCGAGTCACATTAAAGATTCATTCAAAATGAACGAATCGCTCAAGAACGACCCATCACTATCATTTACACAAATGAATTGGCCTTAAAGGGGTCATGATCTGCCTTTGTCTCATAATTTATAAGTAATAGGCTATTTTCTGTCCTGTTTTTGACCCGCCTCATCAGAACGCTCTGTTTGAATAGGCGTGGCAGATTGTAGACTCAGAAGTAAACGCCCACTGCTATGATTGGCTAATAGTTATGTAGGTTTGACAGCGTACTGACACAGTCTGGAAATTCATTAAATGAAGGTTATCGTTTGATTTCTGCATAGACCTACGTTTGCCTCTCTCGTTATTTACATTACATGCATGAATCGGTGGGCGGGGCTAAACAGGCAGTGATGTAGAAGCAGGCGTTGATCTTCTGTGGAGGCAGAGTTTATCCACACTATTACATCTAGTGTTGTCAAAAGAGGTACCGAATACTGAAATTTTGGTACCGTGACAACACTAATTACATTATAGAGTGGCACATTCCACAAGCTGTCGTTTTGGCCGATTTTCGGTTGTTTTTATAGTACAATGACCTCTTACGTGTCCAAAGATCAAAGGAATTTTGATTTCTCAATTCATGACCCCTTTAACCACACTGAAAATCTTGAAGCTGTTATCAACTTAACAGTGTGGTTTGACTCTCCTATAGTCAATACAAGATCTCTGCCAAAAATGAATGCAACTCTTGATGGAAATAAATGTTTTGATGTTGCATTATGTTGTCGAAACAATGCCACAATGAAAGCACAAAGCTTTTTAAAGCTAAAGGCGATCCAACAAATGTTATGGGTTTGTGACTTTTTTTGGACAGGCAGTGTAAAGTTGACTCCAACATATCCCAAAGTTTTTCAATGATTTTGGCCAGTTTTTCACAATTTGAGCCTGATGAATCTTGGCATTGTCATCAAAAAAAAAAAGCTAAAATAAAACTCATCAGTTAGGGTTAAAAGAATTGTTACCAAACATACAACATGCCAGAAACACATTAATCACTGCAATAATGTTTCAACCCCAAAATCTTATGTATTGACTTATTTAAATCCAAACAGCAATTTTTTTTTTTTTTTGGCCAGGCAGTATGTGCAAGATTTCTCTTTCTGTTCCATATCTAGTTCCCTCCATGTGAACTAAACTCCTTATGACTGACCATGTGTGTGCGTTGGATGCCTCTCTTATATGCTGAAGGCCGTACTAGAGAAGCCTCTCAATGCTTTCCTCACTCTTTCAGTTCTCAGGAAGTGTGCACACAACACAATGCAAAGCATACAACAGGATGTTCTCACTCAAACTCACAGCCCTTCCGGAATCAGAAGAGGGACTTTTGACACTGCAGATAAGAGGGAGCTATCAGCACACAGGCCTGAGTGGAAGGTGCTGTTTGGAGATCATACTGACACACACACAGGGTTTCAACTGTCAACAGCGTCAGCCAGGGTGACCATATTCTCACTCTCACCCAAGATGAGCACAAAAAAAAAGAGACCACTTCAATTTTTTTTTTACATATATTTGACTACATATACCATGTGCTTGAAAAATAAAAACAGTCCCTAGGGGAAAAAGAACAAAAATCAATAAAGAGAAAAATACACAGTTGCACAAACTGCTATCTTACAATGGAAAGAGAGTGAGATGTAAGAGAAAAAAGACATGACCCATAATTCCACAGTGAGACCTTTTAAAGCCACTTCTGAATACTGGAAGCAAAGAGCGTGCGACTCGATTCCTCTCGGCTTTTTAGATGTCTGCCAACAATGGAGCGCTTCACACTGTGGAAGTCCCCAAGCTGTGCGATTTAAATTGTTTGAGGGATTGAAGATTATTTCAGTCAGTGAGCTGCCAAAGGGTAAACAGCGGCCGCAGTCTGCACGCTGACTGCACTATTGTGGCCGCAGTTTGTTGAGACGAGATCAATACAGCTCTCCCCAGTGCACTGGCTCAGAAAGAGTCCCAGTCAGAGCCGTGCTCTTCTCAATGAACCCGGTAAACACAGCTCTTTCTGCCGCAGAGCTCTACAATGCACTAAAAATAGCCAGCAGTCTCAGATGGAGAAAAATTATTGTGAAGCGCTTGGCTCGGATGCTGATATACAAACAGAAGCTTTTCCTGTTCACTGCTCTCTTGTAGTGATTCATCCAAGTTCGAAAGCATAAGTCTTACATTTTCCTCGGCAGTTGGTTGGTTTTCCTATTCTGATTAATATGATAATGTTTTGCTAAAGGCAACCGCACTTAAAATGTCTGATATGATTTCAGGATCTTTTCTGAGCGAGTTCGGAAATGTGATTTAACATTCACAGTGCTGTAAGGCAAAAACAATCCACTTGAACAACAAGCTTTGATGAAAATTAATCAAAATTAAGCGCTTTGTTAAAAAAAAATAATTCAATATGACAATATGAGCAGGGCTTGCAGCACATCTAAATTAGTTGTGGCATTTCATATTCCAATGAGTGCAAAAAAGGCATTTTTAATCAAAAAGGGCAGGCCATGATTGAGTCTTGATAGAAAAACATTGACTGGTACCACATTAATAGTGAGACAAATATTGGACAGAACAATAGCTGTTTCTGATATCTAAACAATGCTAACTTTTCTGGCAGAGGAAGACATCAAGGTATGCCAGAATTAGCATCCTTTCTACTAACACACTATAATTTAGTCAGTTTAGTCAAAGGCAGTGCAAATATACCATCTGACACGCCACAGTCCTATGTGTAGGCCTAGTTGGCTGAAAAAATAAAAATGGCATTTGTTGTACATATTTTACTTCTATGAATCAATAGATTTTATTTCTAATAAGCATAGTAATTAAAGAAGAAAAAACTGGAAAGTTTTTACAATATATCTGATATTTCTGAAAGATATTTGACAATTTGTGTGTGCATGTGAATAAAAAACAATTCTCAAAAGAGCATCATCAATATCAAAATTAGTGCTGTCAAACGATTAATCGCATCCAAAATAATAGTTTTTGTTTACATAATATATGTGTGTACACTGTGTATATTTATTATGTACATATAAATACAAACACATGCATGTATATATTTAAGAAAAATATGTTGTTTATATATTAAATATATTTATATATAATATAAGAATATAAATATATAAATGCATATACATGTAAATATTTTCAAAATATATACTGTATGTGTGTGTATTTATATATACATAATAAATAGACACAGTACACATACATATATTATGTAAACAAAAACTTTTATTTTGGATGCGATTAATCATTTGACAGCACTAATCAAAATGTAAATAGACTAGCAAATAAATCAAAATCTGTTAAAATCTGAAGTCCAAAGCTGTACTAACCATCAAGTCAACACTTTAAATAAAACAACTGAACCAAGCTTAATGTGAACACTGACATAAATGTTTTCCTTCTGTGTAAGCTTCCAAGAATTTCTGGATAAACCAACCAACAACACATGATACAAGAGGTCAACAAACTCATCTGCTACAAGACAGTACAAACAAAGTTATCCAATCATATTTGTATTTCTGTTTTAACAATTTTAATCATAAAAAGGAATATACTTATAGCTGTGTACAACCCTAACAATAAGAAAAGCATAAAATTCTTTGTTAGCCAAATTAGTGATGCATTGTCTACTCTGTACAACTTGCATGAAATCTTTAAAGAAGAAAATATACTAGAAGAGCTAGCTGTTATTTTTTATTTAGTACTGTCCTGAGTAAGATATTTTACATAAAAGATGTTTACATATGTTAACACACAGTATTAAGAACCAAGGGTTCCCAAACTTTGGAATGGGGTTATTTTAATAATTTCAGCTATTTTTTTGTCTTGTGGACTAAATGTAAACATCTTTTATGTAAAATATCTTACTCAGTACTAAATGTGTATGACCTCTCTTATTTTGTTAAAATTATTCACATTTTCACATTTTCTGCAAGGGGTTCCCAAACTTTCGCATGCCACTGTGTATATATATATATATAATGCATGGCTAGCTGTGCATGAAATCATTTTAGGAGGCCACCACCCGACGCAAAGCGGAGTCCATTAAAATAGTTTAATGCACAGCTAGCCGTGCATTATCCTGCTTATACCACGATTATTTACCAGCATTGACAAGTTAAAGCTGTTAATGATGTTTGCAGCGCATTATTTGACCGGAAGGGTAAAAATTACAGTTATTTTTGTCCGTTATGGCTTATTAGTGCTAGCATTCTGCCCACTTCAATTCAGACACAGAGATGAAATAGTGCAGTAAGACCACATTTATTTGAATTAATTACACCATTTTTAAAATTAATTATCAATCTATCGAGAGAGAGAGAGAGACGACAGCTGTGTGTGAATCACCTGCATCTGTGCGTCTCTCTCTACAAACAATGACGTTGTGTTTTGTTACTTAAAGGGGGCATTTGATGCGATTTCAAGTTTTCCTTTCTCTTTGGAGTGTTACAAGCGGTTCGTGAATAGATAAGATCCCTAAAGTTGCAAAGACTAAAGTCTCAAACCCAAAGAGATATTCTTTAT
>NW_015541005.1:1648719-1648979 GCF_001515605.1 Sinocyclocheilus anshuiensis | reverse complement strand
AAATGTAAACATCTTTTATGTAAAATATCTTACTCAGGACAGTACTAAATAAAAAATAACAGGCATTTTGTACGATTTCTCTTATTTTGTCATATGCAACATCATATGAACCCTTTAAAATACAGCGATTTTACCACCTTGTTGCTGAGAAATATAATGTAGCGATCCAATATCTAGGCAATTTTATTAAAGGGGTCATATGATGCTGCTAAAAAGAACATTATTTTGTGTATTTGGTGTAATGAAATGTGTTTATGCGG
>NW_015541005.1:1648276-1648548 GCF_001515605.1 Sinocyclocheilus anshuiensis | reverse complement strand
AAGCGAGGTGTGCTGTGATTGGCCAGCTATCCAGTGCGTTGTGATTGGCTGAATACCTCAAGCGTGTGTCGGATATGTTACGCCTCTCACCATACTGTGATGCCTTGTCCGGCCGGAACGACGAGACAAAAACATTAAAACCCATTACAAACGAGGCATTTGTTGCATCCAGTGGGGACATAATTACTGATTATCATGACTTATACTGTCTTTTTACACGTTGCGTTGCATCGCGCCGCGTAAACATAAAACCCTGTCTGCATTTGTGATCG
>NW_015541005.1:1646129-1646303 GCF_001515605.1 Sinocyclocheilus anshuiensis | reverse complement strand
ACTTTACAGATCTTCTTTATGCACCAAGAGCTTGTAACACTCCAAAGAGAAATCGCATCATATGACCCCTTTAATAAAAGTCACATGGCAGCAATGACAACAAGTCTCTGTGCTACTGAATGTTTCTGTGTGTGCGCAATGCAATCTGCGATCTCTCTGTGTGTGTGTGTGTGT
>NW_015541005.1:1623495-1644172 GCF_001515605.1 Sinocyclocheilus anshuiensis | reverse complement strand
GTGTGTGTGTGTGTGTGTGTGTGTGTGCGTGTGTGTGTGTGCGTGTGTGTGAATGATGTGAGTGTGTTTGTATGCATCAATTAAAGCAGCACATTAATATAGAACGGTGATTAAACTGACTTGTAGTATTCAAACAGACCATGGTACAAATAAATATATATATTACAGTTAACAAGTGATAACTGTATAAAACTACTGCAGTTCTGCATTACTCAGTGTTTTGAAAAAAATCTGCAGCATAGTACAGTGTTGCAGCATTCTTTGGTCTTACCTCTTTGGAGTCATCACTAGCCAATGCATGAGACAAATGTGCGCTGAACGTGCTCTTCCCAACACCTCCTTTTCCAGACAAAACCAGAATCTTGTGCTTCACAGAGGTCAATTTCTGTCTGATTTCCTCTATGGCTGCAATGAGAGAAACAAAGTCACACACTTCAGATTTAGATAGAGCCAACAGGCTATTTTAATACAAAAAGAACATTGTTGTACATCATCATCTGTTGACAAATCTAAAGGACAAATCTAAAGAGTCATGGTATGACATGCCATCAACCTTGAATAACATTTAGAAAAATTTCAATTTAATTTAATTTGTTCTTTCTTTATGAACATTCAAAGTCTCTTGGAGGAAACTGCTCACACAGAGTTGACTAATTTTAGCTGTGATATATTTATGTATGTACGCATGTATAAATACCTGGATCCGGAGCTTTGGCAGCACCAGATGCACATATGTTTTGGTTTGGGCATCCTTGACATGCTGATGATTTACCAGCCTGGTCACTGCTTGTGCCCGGACAGTCTAGAGAGAATGACAACAGATTTAAGCAATTAAAAAACAGAAATGTATAGTGTGTATCTGAACAGATGCCTCTGTAAGTTTTACCCTCCCTTTTCTGACTTTAACCGAGATTAATACAATGAGAGACAGGCGGACTTAGACATAAGGTCACTATGCCATTCAAAGATTCACCAGAACTAACTTCCCACACTTAGCTTGACAGCATATTGTAACTGTAACTGTATTCATGGATGTTAACGTAAACAGTAATGTAAAGGTCTAGGCAGCTCAGCTGACACAAGCAGCTGTTGTGACAGACCCTCTGATATGACACGTCATTTTCCAAGACATAAACATCAGAGAGGCACAGCGAAACGTGTCGGATACGTGTAGAGTTGGCGAAAGCGTCATTTAAACTGTACACAGATGGCAGCCTAGGAAACTGTGGGTTCTATACGCTTAATGTGAAAATGTATTAACATTCATAGAACTTACGTTCTGGTGCATCATTAGGAACGTCCGCCATCTTTCAAAACATGCGCACTTCCCATAGACTGACACTGGTGCAATGACTTCCCCGGGTGATAAACGCTGGGTGTCGAAGGTTCCGCACAGTCACTTGTTAGGGCATTGCGGTAAATTTGGTTGGGCTCATAATCCATTTTGCACACAGTGTGGCTTTGGTTTGTGTGGCGGTCAAAAGTAAAAAAAAAAGTGTATATATATATATATATATATATAGAAGGTAAATACTTTATGAGCAACATAGCAATTATCTCTTACTTTTAAACTGCTTTTTATTTCGTCTTTTATTGTTTTATGTGCCTCTGTTTTCCCCCTAAAATATTAAAGCCTGTTTGAACTATTTTACTATTTTAGATGGCGTTTATAATGATAAACTATCAATTTAACTCCAGATAAAAAGAAACTTTTGACTGTGTGTTCTCAAGTGACACTGTAGACCACTTTACACCAAATAATTTTCACACAAAATGTTTAATATTCTGTGGGTTTTTAGAATATTATTTTTCGATTTATGAGTAAAATACATAAGTAATAAGACTTTCATATTCTGTTCAGTAATACCTCAACCATGAATTTAGCAACTTTTTAACAAACTGTTACATAAAGCCTGCAGTGGTTTCTGATTCATCGCAAATTTATAGTCCTTGGCAGGTAACTTTAACATATAAACATAAAATAAAGCTTATACAGCCTATATATAATAAACAATTAAAAATCATATAAAATATTAATATTTAATTATTATTATTATTATTACAAATAATTATATTAAAATAAAAATAAATAAATAAAGCAGCTTTAAAACTCATGTTTGAGGTATGTCAAGTTTGAGGTATGCTTGTGTGTAATTTATGTTTTAGAACAAAGAACAAAGTGTTTTAGAACAAAGTGTGAACGTATTCTGGAGAAAGTTATTGAATGATATAACTGAAGGATTGTTTATTTAGGTAGTCCTTAACTCTTTTACTGACAGGTAGCTCTGGAATGCCTTTTATGAGGAACAACTTTCTCTCTGAATTACTTCTCACTTCTAGGTGGTCGGCAAACAGGTTTATTCAGATATTCTACAAAATTAACATATGTAACTCTTATAATTACCACTTTTTTATCAAGGCCTTATTTAACTTTTTTTTAGTATGTGGCACATTTAAGTGAAGTGACGTGTGGTCAAGTATGGTGACCCATACTCAGAATTTGCATTTAACCCATCCAAGTGCACACACACACCGTGAACACACACCCGGAGCAGTGGGCAGTCAATGCTGTGGCGTCCGGGGAGCAGTTGGGGGTTCGGTGCCTTGCTCAAGGGTCTAACCTCAGTCGTGGTATTGAAGGTGGAAGAGAATGCTGCTTGGAGATATATTGGTGTCATACAAAAATAAATAAATAAATAATGGTGACCTTCTGCCTACTTGAGCAAAGTGTATGAAAGGTCAACTGTAATAACTCTTGTGCAAATCAAAAGGAATGTCACTCTGTGGCTACAAATTCCAAACATATTACCCTAGCCACAAGTTCTGATCTCAGATCTTCACACTCACTCAGCTGTTTTAGTTAAACAATGATTAAAAGGCAATTGCACCTCTCTGCCACCAAAGGGTTAACTCAAGTGTTTGTGCAGGGCTTTTGAGGAAGCAGAAATGACTTTCTGGCAACACTGGAGTTAGTTTCCTAGTCCCTCCCAAGGGCCATGTCACTGTATACAGGATGGCTTTGTGCTTGAATTGCCCAGTTACGGATGTTTCTTTTTAAATGTCAGAGAGCGACATAAAAGGCAAAAGGTGATTGGCTGACTTCTGGCCATTTGTCATCCACAACTCTTACAAAGCTTTGGAGATTAACTCTTTGAACATCTAAGGCTCATGTTGTGGGGAAAAGGTGGCAAATTAAACTTCAAACTACATGAGTTAGAATGATTTTTTTTTTTTTGTGGTTTTATTAATATTTTTTAATGGGGGGGTATCCTCTAGTCCAGTGGTTGGGTTGTTTCTTGACGGTTAAAGCTTCAGGTTATCGGTTTAAATTTTGCGCCCATTAGTTTTCCATGGACAGGGAATGTAATATGAGATGTCCTTTGTTTTTTACACCCTTCACAAATGCTTATAGAGTGCAGACAGCCAGGAAGAGTCACGCCCATGGACAGGCATTATGGGAGGAGAGCTCTTGTCCCCCCTCATCCCCCATTCATATAAAACCTCTTTTATGAGTCCCTCAGGTGTGCTGAGGAATTTTCTCTCTTGCTGAGTTGATCAGAAAACTGTGCAGAAGCTATATTTTCTTGGAAAGACAATACAAAATATTAGTGAAGTAAATTTTTAAAATGCATTTTAGCTTTGACAGAAAAGAGTAAAATGTGCAGTATTGTTAAAGGTTATTTTAGTGCATGCAAACACCGGTGCAATACTTCATTCTGTTCTGTAGGGGGTGACAAAGGAATCACTAAAGAAAAAGGGAATTGGCAAGTCTGAATTTCTTTTTAATTTATAATCATTAAAATTTTTAACAAATGTATTTATATATTACTTATAATATCTGAGAAATATAACGTCATTTTAATAAAGAATACATACAAAGCAGCAACATTTTGAATAACAAGCACATTATTGTGATTGGTGAGCCCCTCAGTCACATGACTTGCACTCAAATCATGTAAATCCATATAAAAGCACTGACTCATAAATGGTAGAAAGTCACTGACTACCCACAAAGGTGTCTCTGTAAGCTCAAATACCCCAGGGCAAGTGCACAAATAAATGTCAGTTTGTTGCCAAGGAAACTATTCCACCTGGCTAGCTTAAGGTAGACCAAGTCGCCAGTCCTTGTCCACTGGAAATGGTGTGCGAGGGTTTTTTTTTATTGTACTTCAGAGACCAATAAGAAGAGTGTGTATTTATATTTCATCAGCTATCTTATGGTTATCATTGTTAGAGTCAGAGACCAGAAATGGGTTTTAGAACAGCTATGTTATGAATAAGGCAAGTTTGTGCTTTTAGTGTTAAAGCCACAGCATATATAGATAACGTCTTATGCACATTGAATTTGATGGATCAAGTGTTTTTGTCTTGTGCATCACCCTTATCTTGTGTCATGTTATGTGAATCAAAGGAATGAATCATCTCGTTGAACTAAAAAAAAAAAACATTCTTGTTTTTCATGAATCATAGGCCTATCTCATGGGTGAATGATAATGAATGAAGAACGACTGCATCTTAACTGATCTGAGACGTCAAATATGTGTGTTTTCTGGATTTGAGCAGAGCCCAGAAATATAAAGTACACCTGATTTCCATTATGGGTCTTGTTTTTGGTGTTTCAGGCCCTGTCCACACAAACGCGGTTATTTTTAAAACCGCAGCTTTTTCTACGAGGTTTGGCCGTTCGTCCACACGCAAACTCTGCACCAGGTCTCCGAACATTTTTGAAAACGCCTGCCAGGGTGAAGATTTTCAAAAACTCCGGTTGCAGTGTTATCGTGTAGACAGAGAAACCAGAGTTTTTGGCTTGTGACGTCGGAGCCTACGCTGTTATCTCCGCCTACTGGAAACTTTTTCAGGCTTCTGATTGGCCAACATGGCTTTACGGTTGAGATTATATCGCCACCTGTTGGTTTGACATGCTCTTGACAGTGCTTCATAGCATGCGTTTGCGTTTTCATGTGGACGGAGATTTTTTTTTAAAACGGAAGAAGGAAAAACGTTTATAAAAATACCATGTACCTGTGGACATGGCCTCAGACTATGTTAAGTTTTCAAAGGGCAACATAGATCCCATTTATTTGCTGGTTAATCTAGTTGAGAAGCACACCTACATCCAAAATACAACATTTGATTAGCATATACAATTACAACCATATTATAAGTTAATGAGGCTTATATTTCAGTTGATTGAGAAAGGTGATTTTATGGCCACCTGACCAAGTTTCAAAGTTCAAAGATACGCAATTGAACATGATTACACTGCTTTTCAGGTAAGATTCATTCATTCATTCATTCATTTTAGCATACTTAGCGTACTCAATTGCTTATTAGGGAAAAGTGACTTCATGGCTGCTTTACCAACTTAAAAAAAAGTTCAAAATACACATTTGGACACTATTATAATATTTCTTGTTTTTCATGAATCATAGGCCTATCTCATGGGTGAATGATAATGAATGAAGAACGACTGCATCTTAACTGATCTGAGACGTCAAATATGTGTGTTTTCTGGATTTGAGCAGAGCCCAGAAATATAAAGTACACCTGATTTCCATTATGGGTCTTGTTTTTGGTGTTTCAGGCCCTGTCCACACAAACGCGGTTATTTTTAAAACCGCAGCTTTTTCTACGAGGTTTGGCCGTTCGTCCACACGCAAACTCTGCACCAGGTCTCCGAACATTTTTGAAAACGCCTGCCAGGGTGAAGATTTTCAAAAACTCCGGTTGCAGTGTTATCGTGTAGACAGAGAAACCAGAGTTTTTGGCTTGTGACGTCGGAGCCTACGCTGTTATCTCCGCCTACTGGAAACTTTTTCAGGCTTCTGATTGGCCAACATGGCTTTACGGTTGAGATTATATCGCCACCTGTTGGTTTGACATGCTCTTGACAGTGCTTCATAGCATGCGTTTGCGTTTTCATGTGGACGGAGATTTTTTTTTAAAACGGAAGAAGGAAAAACGTTTATAAAAATACCATGTACCTGTGGACATGGCCTCAGACTATGTTAAGTTTTCAAAGGGCAACATAGATCCCATTTATTTGCTGGTTAATCTAGTTGAGAAGCACACCTACATCCAAAATACAACATTTGATTAGCATATACAATTACAACCATATTATAAGTTAATGAGGCTTATATTTCAGTTGATTGAGAAAGGTGATTTTATGGCCACCTGACCAAGTTTCAAAGTTCAAAGATACGCAATTGAACATGATTACACTGCTTTTCAGGTAAGATTCATTCATTCATTCATTCATTTTAGCATACTTAGCGTACTCAATTGCTTATTAGGGAAAAGTGACTTCATGGCTGCTTTACCAACTTAAAAAAAAGTTCAAAATACACATTTGGACACTATTATAATATATATATATATATATATATATATATATATATATTTATTACTATTATTATTACATAAAAAAACAGAGCACACTTTTCTTTTAAGAACAAAAGATGCTTTTCTTCAACTCAAACTCTTTGAGAAGGAGACTCTATGATTCATGGTGGAATCATAGAGCTCAGAAAACTCTCTTAGCTCAGAAACTGAGCTAAGCCCCCATGTGATGGGTCTTTCTTCCAGGCCCCAAAGGACAAAGACTTAAATCTGCTGCACTTCCTTCAGGCCCGCTCGCTCTTCTGCGTAGATTAGCCTCCAAGGCTAGTCTGAGCAGTCATGTCTACGGGATTAGATTTTGCTCTTCGAAGCTTAGCTATAGCCCATACTTAAAGGCCCGGACAAAGGATAGTAGAGCGCACTTCCATCAACATGAGGCCCATTGAGCACTCCAGGAGAGCGGAGATTGTGCAACCAATATCCATGGACGCACTCACCCTGAAGGGCCAGAGACATGTTCAACACTTGTTAACAAGTGTTCTCTTGTGACGGCCCTGTGGATCATTGAGAGCTGATCTCCAGTACTTTCAGTCTTCTCTTCCAGAGAGCGATACAGACTGCAGTGGATTTTCATCATACACAGCCCTCACTTGTTATACTAGAACAACATGACTTTTGTTCAATGAAGTGTCTTGATGATTCCAAGTGGAACAGTAGATGTGTCACGGATGATCCAGGATTTCTGCCAAGCCTTCATTCAATCCAATATATTTGGAGGAATGCTTGAGAGAACCCAGGCTTTGCTGTGTCTATAATTCATCTGATGTAAATTCAGTGCTTAGTAGGCTATTAAGTGCGGGTGCTCATTTTTCTTTGGAAGTTAATTACAGTAATCACCATGCTGGTATGGATAGAATACATACTGTAGTGTTATTCTGACCTCACATTCCTCCTAGCAAAGTATGCATGTGAACATCCAGTGAAAATGGCCATGGCTGTTTGAAAAACAACTATATTTTATTAATTAATACTCAAGAAGATGCTAAATGGACCAGATAAAATTGCATTCCAGCTGAATTTTGCTCTGTGGAGAGCAAGATCAACAAGATTAAACTAATCTTGAGCCCTCTGATGTGTGAGCGAATTTTATAAAGTGCTGGCATAGCAAAGAGAGAAGCGAGAATGCAAATGTGCATTGCTGCAGTGACTCAGAGTGCCAATGTGCTGCCCATGGGGAGTGGCTCACTGGCATCACCAGCCATCACAATGATTGGATTCACTCACTATAAATGTACTAATTTTGCCATTTCTTATTTGTCTCCATAGCCCTGTAAAGAAAATAAGAGAGTCAGACAGAAACATCAGCACACATAGACATACTGGAGAGCTTGAGTCACACTAAAACAACTGGAGTGTCAGAATATGATAGCATACCCGCCACAATTTGTTCTTGTGCTCTGTCCGCAGACCCTGCAGGAGATTTGTTAGATCGAGAGGACTGCCAGTGAGCTGGAACCAGCCATCGCTGATAAAAAAACAAAACAAAACAAAAGTAAATACTGAAAGCAGTGCAATACAGACTAGGAGACTAGAGGAGTATTATAAGGCCTATATATATAATATAATAGGCTATATATATATATATATATATATATATATATATAAGATTGAAGTTTTCAGACCCTTTGCAATGACATTTCAAATTTAGCTCAGGTACATCAAATTTCTCTGGAGAATCTTTGAGATATTTCTAAATATTGATTGAAGAAAATTGATTGGACATAATTAGGAAGACACAGCTGTCTATATAAGGTCTCTCTCTACACTAAATAGGTAACTTGTCTACTAATTAGTAATGATACTGATTTTAGTAAACAAACATCATTGAAAGTAATGATAACTTCCTATTCAGTATGTGAATCAGATGTTCATTCACTCGACTCAGCACTCTGCCTGATTCACTGAAGAGTTCATTGAAGGGTGCGTCAGACTGATTCAAACCGTTGAGTTCTTCAATCTTTTTCGAACGATTAATTACAAGAACCGGTTCATAAGAGTCATGCTCGTGAATCAAACTGAACTGCGCGGTATATTGCTGATTCATTATAAAGAACAGCTACGTGTTACTTCTTCGTTGATAGAAAAATACGTTTGTTTTGACTTCCTTTGCCGTCGGCGCTGGAGGTTCCGTCAGACATTATTCAACTTTTTATCTGTTTTGTATTTTACAACTTTTTATTGAAAAGACGATAAAGGTTCACATCGATAATTCGGCCTGTTTCTCCAACAAAAATATCGCTTGGATTCAGCGCACATGTACTATGCTATGATAGGGCTACATTTGTGTCACTAGACATGTCACTAAACTGTTAATTGTTCAAAATTTCTTCTTTTGCGTTTCTGGGAAAAACGAACAGCATACAGGTGAGTAGCTACATAGCCTAATAACCACTTCAGTATGAGTTGAACAGTTCCTTAACGATGTTCCAAACATTTAGAACAACTCCCTCTTTTTTCAGCCTTTGTCTTTTCATAGGCTACCTGTTCTTTATACTTGAAGCATATCTTGTTTTTAAAGTGCAATTTAGGTTATTGTGGGTATGAATAATTAAGCCTGCTGGCACTGACACCATTGTTTTGTACTATTGCTCCTCACAAATCCCTCAGTTTAGGCCATGTTCATTTACATACTCCGCTGTCATTATCTTTAAAGACTCATATTCCTTTGAGTCGATTATTGTTTGGCCCAAATCTCACCCTTTGTTTATGCTGTCTGCTCTTTGTTATGAAATCTTTAAGCGGTGTCAGAGCCCTGCATGCCTCTCATGGTATTATTACAGCTCTCACTGCTCACGTTTTATTTTGTCAGACAGGAGCCTGCAACAGATCTGTGCCAGCTTTGGAGATTTGTCTTTGTGTATCTTGAGAAACTGATATGTCTTTTCAGATAAAATGAGGAGAGCCAGTGGCACAACAATTGGATGTAGACCTCTCTGATGTAGTATGGTGTGTGTGTTTGGCACTGAGGGCTGGGATATCCATGAGACAATGAACATGCTGGAGCAGTGGCTCGGTGATGCACGTGACAATGCGGCAGCTGGCTGGCTGACTTCAAGGCCACACTGACTGGAGCAGGAGGCCAATTCATTGTTTATAGGCCTGGAGCATTGCACGGGCTTGCACAAGAGTTTTCCCTGTGCACCCCACCAGGTGTAAGATTCATTCAAATTTCTAAGCATTTTGCATTCTAAGCTTGGGAAGTGCCATCAAACTAACTTGATGTTGTTTTAATTTCATCAGGCTTTTACTCGTTCAAGTCATCTCTTGGAATATACAAAGGCAAGTTTCCCTAATAATAGCCACTAGAACAGAACACATTTTATACATGGGGAAAATTGATTGCTTGGTCTAAGCACTCTGTCCATCTGGATCAATTTTTTTCCACAACTGTTAGGGTGTCTTAGCCAGTTTCAAGTCAAGTCACAATTATTTATAAAGCACTTTTTTACAATACAGATTCTGTCAAAGCAGCTTTACAGTATTAAACAGGAAAATAGTGTGTCGAAGGAACCAAAACTCCATCGTTCTTGTCTGGCCAGATGAAACCAGCAGTTTCCCCTTTATTAAGGTGATAGATTTTTTTCAAACAATGATGCATGACCCGTTTCCAACGGCAGTACAAAGCAGCACATGCGTGACATGCAAACCACCACTAAAGAGTGCCAGCTTTTCACAACCATTTCACATCTCATGCATGCAAATTCTGCCCTGCTTAGGAGCATCAAAGGCATTTCTTTTGTCTGTCTTCACCTTGCTGCAGTATTTGTTATTGGGTGGATTTATAGTCAACGGCACTCAGCTTGTCTTGCACTCACACTCCTTTCAATGCAAAATTGTCATGATTGATTGGAGTCTAGTCCTTTGATTAAAGTCAATGTGAACAGACTGCAACTGTTACGGCCCACTTTCTCAGAAGCGTTGGTCCCTGAGGTATTTTCATGTTCTCCATAGAAATTTTAAAGAATTCTTCAATAAAGATGCCACATTTTAGGCAATAAAGTAGGAAGGAAGTGAGTAAGATGTAAAGTAAGGAAGTTTGTGCAGAATTGGAAAATGAATAGGATTTTTATTTCTGGAATTTTAATTCTTTAATGTGACGTATTTCCAAAAGAAAACGGAAATTCAGTGAGAAAAAAAAAGATTTTATTAATCTGGAATTGATTAGATCTCGGAAAATGGGAGTTACTTACCAGAATAAAACCAGAGTCAATTTGAGATTAACACTGTGTCTAAATATTTTTTTTGACCTGTTGGTTAAAATTATCTAATAGTCTACACGGCCTAAGTGACATCAGTGGAAAAGTTGTTTCAGAGGAAGAGAAAGTTAGTACATTTTGATTAAAGATTACAAATACTTATTTTTTTCTTTGGAATAACATGCACCAGTGAATTGTCCACAATAAGACCAGGAACATGCAGGGTGACTCCATGATGATTTGAGAAACTATTTTTCTGAATTGATCACACTACTACTGTTTTGTTATGGCTTGTTTTGTTTGCCAGCATATACTTGAGACTGAGAGTAAAGCTAGTTTCTGTTTGGTGAAGATAAATGTGTTTTCATCCCTTTGTTTGCACAGTAGTACTGACACATAGCGCCTGTTGTGCCAGCAGGGAGCCGTCCATTGAACCTCGTCCAAGATCCTGTACTGAAGCTTCATCATTAGCAAGGTGACATTCAATATTGGTTTTCAGAAAGAAAACTACACCCATTTGATTGAGTTCTGGAACATCAGCTTTCGCCGTTTAGAGTTTGATTTGGTTTTGAATATGTTACAAAAAGAGTAGCTCAGTTATAAATATTATTAGCTCAATTTATCCTCGGTTGGTGAAATTCATGAAATTCCAGGATGTATTATGAGGCTGAACCAAATTTGGCATGTAGGAATGTGTGGGTGCCAGGATGGAAAATGCTATGTATTTGATCCCTAACACTTTAGTCCCTCCCGTATATGTAAATCGTATGGTTAGACCAAATTTAACCCAGTAAACCCTTCAGGTCAGGTGTCTGAGGTCAAACAAGCTATGTATGGCAAGCCACTTGGCCTTGTGACATTGCAACCACCATTTATGACACAGTTGCTCTGAGAAAACACTCCAGGAAGGAAAAGAGCTTTCTATTTTGGTTGTACTCCGACCAGTATAAATTTATTCCATTCCTAAGGAAAGATCCAGACATGCATTTCCTTGCAATACCAGCTACACGCATTTTCCCTCTGAGAACATTGCAGGACTAGCAGGGAGTCTTGTAGGATGTTAGGGTGTGTAAACTGAGCTACTAGATCATCAGTCACATTGAAGGAGGCAGCAGTAGAGATGTTCGTCTCGGGGGAGGATAGCCTGCAATGACCTCAAACACACTCCCATCTTACAAATCACATCTGCAGCCATAGACCTCTGCCGATGGGTTTTTATTGTTACACTTGAAGAGTGTGAAAGGCGTTCTTCAGAAAGTCAGTGGTCGTCTAAATGCATATCGTTGTGGATTTCTTGCGTTAGCTATGGCAAACACAGCTATGCCAAACAAGCAGGATTACAGAAGAATAGTTTTTTCCCCAATTTGTTGTTGTGCTGGACTATTGAAATCCCCCCATTGTGTGACTTTAATTTGTTTGAATTCCAATTCATTAAATTCCTCTTCCTGTCATTCCAACTTCAACGTCCTGTGAAACTTGTGAAGCAAGTTCTTACATTTTGAATATTGCTCAACCCAGGTGGTCATCCATCTAAGATAGGACCAGTTTACTCCAATTCACTGTAGGTTCATTGACCTACAGTATATTTCATTATTTATTGAGGTTATTGAGGTCTGTTGATTCAGAAGGTGTGGTCTTGCGTCAATGGCCAGAAGCCCACATCATCAGTTGAACTGGCACAAAGAAAAACTGCTCCAACAACAGACAGGAACTAGACTCTGTCCAGAAGCTTGGGCACAATTAGAGATCTTTTATAAACCTTTCATTCATATTCATCAGAAAGGCCACTTTTGTCTTAATTTCCTTCCACTTCTGCAGAGCTACGAGAGCACTTGAGCTTAATCAGAACAGGGAGAAAGCAATTAATTCTGCTTATGGCAGTGTGAAAGAGGAGCCTCTGTCATGAGGTTGGAGAGCTCTTGACTCCTCTGCTCAAATGTTCTCCTGTGGGTCACACATTTTAAACAAATGAACGAAAGATGAAATGCAAATTGTATGGAAAACGTGTGCTGGAAAATAAATGTTGTGCTGTTCACAGCTATTGATGGGATTGGGAAGTGTGAGGGAGTGTTAGAACTGGTTTTACTGCTAACATAAAGGAGCCCCCCCCATGTCCCCCCGAGCAAATGGGCGGTGTCTCCATGCTTGGAGTTGAAGACCAGCTCAGGTTCTCAGCAATAATAATAATTTAACATTTTAATTGCTTTAAGAACTTGATTTTACAACTTTTTTTTTCTTTTTTTGAACTGCAAAACAAATGGAAACATGCATATATTTTCTATTTCAAAATGAACGGTAAATTTTTTTTTTTTATCAAATATGCTATTCTGAATCTATATAGGAATTATGTATATTGTTTTTGCCTTTTAAAATGCACAACTTGAATGCTTTTATGACTTTTTCTTTTTTTTGTATTATGTTGTTCCTGGTTGGTTGTGATATGGAGTTTTGCATATATGGTAAATTAGGTTTTACTTCTCTGTACTTCTCCACCTGTGATCTGGTCATTACCCACAGCATTCTTTCCAAAACAGCCTGCAGTTTCCAATTCTGACCTTCCTCCTCTGCACCTTTTCACTCCAGCTGCACAAGAATCCTGATTATTCAGGTTGTTTAGTTTATTAACACTCACAGTGAAGAACACACTCATGGTCTTCATTAGAGCTGTTTAAAATGTGAATGATCACTTAAATTTGAGGTAATCCATTTTATGGGATGATTTCCCCAAAAAGTTTAACACATTGTGGCACTATCAAAACATTGCTCTGTTTGAACATTCCAACCAGCCCAACATAGCAACACTGATTTAACCAATGGTATCACACTGGGGACAGGACTATCTGTTTGAATGAAAAATGAGAGTCATTGTTTTTGCAATTTGACACATTACAATTTCAGCTTTAATTTGGAGACAGCTTGTAGTTCCATTGAATCAGCAAAAATTATATTTGAGAAGAGTGAAAAGCTGGGAGGAGCCTGTGACCTGGAAGTACAATGGATTATTGGTAGTCTATAAACAAAAATGATTCCACATACTGGACTGCATAAATGCACACGCATTCCCAATGCATGACATGGAATAATTGTTCCATTTTTCCTGTCTCATTAGGCAGAGATCTGAAGCACAATGTTAGACTGGTGCGGAGGGTGTAGAGAGGCCATGGTGGGGCCTCCCCAGTTTTTGGCTCCACCTTATTCTGCGCTGTTTGGCAGTCGGCCTGCTGTTTCACAGCTGTCTGGATCGCCAGAATTTCCACATCACTGCACTGACTGAGCCAGAAGCATCCAGGCATCCAGCACAAAGTCTGAGCACATAAACCTGCCATGTCTGATCCAAACCAGAATCTTTTTTTAATGTAAGTTAAGCATAGATGTGATGGGTGTAACTTTTAGATAAGCCATCTTTAAGTTGATCTGAGCTGCCCAAAACAGCAACATCTGCTCGGCTTGGATTTAGTGATGCTAGTTGTGGAGAAATTACACCCTTCACTTTTAATGCACTGCAATACTCTTTTTCTTATTATTTCAGTATTTTATTATGACATTTATGGCGCCTAGCAATGTCCTAGCAGTTGTTGCAATGTCCTAAATTTTCCTCAAAAATTTTTGCTGTTTAACGTTTTCTTTTAAAGGTCTGATGATAAATACACATTTTACTGCATTAAATTGTGTATTACATCCCTCTGTGCTCGAAACATTTTGTCAACAAAAGAGCACAGCTGAAATGCAAGCAAAAAAGAACCCGTTTTCATCTGCGTGATATGATCAAATAGGGATTGTTTGTTTTTGTATGCTTTTTGCAGCATAAATGTGGGCTGTGGGTAAAAACAGCTCATAAGAATTTCTCTTGGCAACTCTTTCAGAATGTTATTAGTTGTATTTCTGCTGTCTTCATCTGAACAATGGCACTTCATAAGCCATCGTGGATGTAAATATAGCATGAGCAAAGTTTGCCTGCTCTGTAATCACTGCAGAATACACAAAATGACAGCTGAGCGACAAAAGAGGAATGCATTGACTTGAGTGGAGTTTGCATGCTTGGAAACGCTTATTTCTAGAATGGAGTTTTGCATTGTTAGTTACCGATTTCATTATAAGAATTGTAAGCACAAAAAATACATGCCTAAAATGATGCTTCAAGTTGTAAATGAGCAGAATCATTGATTGAGACTGTGACAGGATTTGTTTTCCAATGACAAATCCTATACAGTACTTTGGACAGGCATCCAAGGAATTTTCTGAAACCCCTCATGGATGATAAAGGCATGCCAGGGGTTGCTATAAATGTTAACTGGAGTCGTTAGAATGTATCTTGAATACTTTTATTGCAAAAATAGAAATCTAAAAAGTGTTAACCAGATTAGTGTTGCAAATATGTGTAAAAAATGCAGAATCTTACCTATTTCTACTTTACTTTATATCATAACTTTTATTTTTTTTTTTAATGTTCAAAATTCCAAAAACTTTTACATTTTTTATTTCCAGTGGGGAATTGTATTGTACATTTTCAGGACTTAATAGTGCTGGTGATATAATTTTCCTATAAATTAGGGTTAATTAGTCAAAGTTTGCCTAGAGGCTGTACTGTAGTTTGAAATGTTATTTGTATGTTTAAGTAAGTTTGAAATCAGATTTTTTTGTAAAGAAGCCGCATGTCCTGTAACAGCAACAGGTGTTTACTGAAAGGAAAGTGCTACAGCTTATTTTTAAGCACTTTTGTCCTATTAGAGATAGAGCCAATCAATCAATCCAGTCTTAGTCTGGATCAGAGTCAGTCAAACCTAAAGTCAACTAGCTTAGATCTCATAAACACACACGCTCAGGAAACCCAGGGAGCCAGAATCCTGGGGATGTAATGCAAAAGGGAGGAGCACAGAGGAAATGAATAGACAAATATTTGCAGATGGCTGCAGATGGCATAAAACAATGGTGTATATCAATATCGCTCTGTTACATAATAAATATGCACAGTGGAACTACAAATATACAAAGCTACATAGTGCTTATCTATCTATAAATGTACTGTACTTAACTATAAATATTGCAGATATTTTTTATATTGGATAGCCATCTGGATGTTCACAGAAGCAGCTGTTTAGAAGAACAAGGGAGAGGTAGCTGAGCATTCAGTGGCTGAATTTGGGGGGCGAAGCCGTTTCCTTTGTGAGTAAATCTCCTTGCTCCACTCTTCCTGCCGCTGGCCTCATTCTCAGTTCCCTCCAGGAACAGGCTAAGACTTTCCCCTGCACTCTTGGTCTTCTTCAACACCACAGAGAACCACATATAGACACACACAAACCACCAACCAAATCTGTCACACTCTCCTTCAAAATCACGTGAGAATGAGCGGAAAAATAGATGTGTGAGACGTTCAGGTCAGACCGTTTTGGGACAAATGACATGCGGTGTCGACTTCTGAAGTCTTAAACCTTGTCCAGATTCAAAAGGAAGCATTCCACAATGAATTCTGTACATACTGTCAACACCTAATGCTTCCAGAAAGCTTTCCCTCCCTCCCTTCCTCAGCACAGCACAGCACATATTGAGTTCCAGACCACACCCAACCAGAGTTCTGGGCCGTTCAGGATTTTGGAGAGGAGGAGCGCGCACTTTTTCCTCATTTCACTACTACTACGTTTACCCTGCAGTCACGTTCACGCTTGCAACACTTCGTCTCCACGTCTGCCTGCCCTCTTTAAACTATACAATATTTGACCCTTTAGGCTTCTCTTCAGAGGTGAGTGTGAATCATAAGTAACTTTTTCTACATGCAAGCAAACAGTTAAAAGTCATAAAACTCTTTGAGAGGATCACGGCGTCTTTGATGTCTAAAATACTGGCTGGAGTAAGTAGGCAGTTGATTTATTGCTGTCTGAAAGGCTTTATTTATGTGTTTGAGACTTTATTGCCTGAAAATGTAAACTGAAGAGAGTTTGTGAGAAAAGGGGCGTTGGCGGTGATGCTTCACTGATGAATCACCAGCTTATACTTATTACTAGACCTAACTTAATATTCTCAGACGTTTTGTTTACTTATAATCTTTTTAATTCTACTTCAAAGCAAGCCGGAGAATCTAGTTTGACTTCAGTTTTTAGAATAGAAAAGAAAGAAATGTTTTGAAAGAACAAAATAGACCTGTACTTAAATCTCTTCAGTATTTGTTCTCGTGTTTGGCGGTTGTGCATTTTAAAATCATTTAGAGTGAAGTACTACCAACTTTGTCTCCCATATCGCCCCCTGGTGAAAGCATTTCATCTGTCAGTACAGGCTATAGTGCTTTTCAGATGTTTTCATAAGTCATATCGGAACTTCTTTGATTAAATATTTGAAATATGTACTTTTTTGCATAAATATAATTTTTTATATGATTTATAACTGTGTATATAAGAGGAAAATTAAAATATAGTTATGTAAAAATGTATCCCATGTATATGTAATATATTTAATATAATATACTATTTAAAACATTTTTTTAAACAGTTTGTATTCCCAACTTTCCTAAAAAAAAATTCAGTAAACAATCATGTTCCAGTCAAAAGATGTTGAAGATAAAAAAAAATGGATGTTGGTGTTCTGAAAACAAAAAATATATTATGTAGAGGGTGTGATGTTTTGCGCTTTACAAGGCCAAGCGTTGTTCCTAACATGGTGCTACAACTTGTTTTGCATGTTTGATTAATTTTGCATGTGTGGCATTTCATCTCTTTCAGTTGAGTGTGTGAGACAGATAGTGGCAGGGCTTTCTCGGTGGCACATTCCAGCGTGTTGCTCATGGGACAGTTTTGGGGGTGGGGAGTGTGAAGTGTGTTCATGAGGTGCAGCCGTTTTCACTGGACTGGATTTCCGGATGCCCGTCTGCTCTACTATTACAACACAAACACAGCCACAGTGAGTGCCATAACTCAAACCGACCTATCAAAAGCCAAACCGCTCCGGGAAAGGATATATGCACGAGCCTTTAAAACACTGATGTATAGTCCGGCCACCGCGAAAACTCATATCCACCGTTATTTGAAACATATTTATCATCCTACTCACAGTTTGTGTAGTAGTCCAACCTATCCATACATCACCCATGCTACAACTTTGTTGTGGTGGCCATTTCGTACATTTCGCGGGTCTGTGTTGGATGATTTGGACAAAGTGATGGCTTCTTTTCCATGTATTAATTTTCCATGCTGCGAAAGTGAGAGGTTTTTCCAGTTGCTTATCGACCAAGTTGTTTCCAACCTCAGTTTCTCTCTCTCTCTTTTGTTTTGGGTCGCTGATTGATCTAGCAGAACTGATGCCACTCAGAAATGTGCTGCTTGCAGGGATTTCCAAAGAATAGGTGGCGGGTTTTGTTTGCAGATGGGTTGTTTCATTAGAATCTATGCTGTCAACGTTTGGATCAGGAAATGCCTCTCCCTTTGCCTGAGCCAAATCTCTGGACACTTTTTTTTTTTAACCCTCAAGTCAAGCTCAGACTGACCAAGCTACAGGAGGGGGCGTGTGTCCCTCAATATTTGTTAGAGACTGAAAACCCAAATCATGCATCTCTTTTATTTATTTATTTTTTAAATAAAAATGCCAGTATGAAATGCCAGTAAATTAAGTATAAGGTTGAATCAGTAACTAAACTAAATGACTCCGAACAGCATGTGAAACTATTGGACTGGATGTCCATACATATTTTCCTGATTTGATTCAGTTTGGATCCCATTTATTTGATTCATTTGGGTGTATTTTAGTTACAATTTTAATTTTTCAATTCTAGCCGCTGTATATGATATTTAAAAAGTTTCAGATTGAGTCAAATTGTTAACTTTTCTTTGTAAACTGATTGTTTGAAAGCTCTGCTGCCTCATGAGTCCTTCTTTTTGGGAATTGTGTTACATTGGTCACTCTGTTTTTTATACTTACTAAAAAGAACTGTCTCATAGGAGTCATTTGTTGATGAATCATGCAAAATTGGTCACTTTGTATAGATTTGATTCACCTTAAAGTACCTTCTCTTAAAAGTTATTTGTTAATTCATAATTAGACTACATTGGTCAATTTGAATGTTTGTTTTTGTGTGGATAAATAGACTTTTTCTGCCAGTCTTTTTATTTAATCACATTCAATAGAAAATGCAAACTCATTTGTAGCTTGGGTAAAATGTGTTGTACACAGTCCACATGCAATATGGTACATGAAGCTGAAAATGTGGTGCTGCTCCTGTTTAACTCGTCAGTTCATGTTCAAATGAAACTCACTAGATTCTGAACTTTAGTTGAAGGGTGACTGTAAAGGACAGGGAGCTGTTTCCTAACTCTATTGCTATTGCTTCAGCAAAACTGTGACAAAGAATTCCAGATACTTTAATCTTGCCATGAACCGCTAATGTGAGGATTCAGAAGATAGTATCAGATTATTGGAGTGTTCTCAGCAACATAATGCTGTGAAAAAAGAGAGAAAAATGAAGCAGTCCTATAAAGATGTTTCCATTGACTTGAGGCTTGGTAATCTTTATTTGTTTTAACCAATTACAGAAAGAATAACACTGAAACTCATTCTTCTCCAGTGATAGGTGGAATCCAGGGTCACTGTTGTGTCACAGACACAGTGGCTTGGAAAATGTGTGAATCGTAAAACCAGTCTGAGTCTTTGAGTCTGGGACGCTGTGATGTGTTTGCATGTTTTTTGGATTGAGACAATGAATTGCACATGTGTTGCTGTGGATTTTGGTAGCCAAGTGTGCACAGGGGTGACGCTGCTGAAGCTTAAAGCCCTGTTAGCTTATGAAAAACTCTACGAGGAGGTCTTACTTGAGATACCAGTCTTACCAGAGCTCCACACCAGCTTTAAACACAAGAACAACGCCATGTTTAGCAGCAAACAGTCACATTTCATGCTAATATAAGAGAGGAGAAGAAAACGACAGGGTCTCCTTGACAGACATGCACTTAGAGGCAAGAGGGGGATGTGCTCATGTGGGTGTGTGTCTGTATTGTCATGCCTTAAGGTGATGTCTAAACAGTCAATTTTCTATCATATACTGCATTTTGTAGTCATTTGGAGAACCAGCGGGAGGGTGCTTGAGTAAAGCGATAATTTTCATGTTAATGCTGTTTACCGATAATCTATACTACTAAACATACTATTTTGTTTAAAGAAACACTAAAGTCAATAGTGTTGTCAATTCTTTCATTTTGTGAATTTAAGTACTGATAAGTATAATGTAAATTATTGATAACTATTAATTTTTTTAAATTATAAAGAAAAAAATACTTAAAACAGAGGAGGGACTAATAGTGAAAACAGTGACCTAGAAATAGTGTAGAATCTTACATATTTCTTATTCATTAATGCTGTAAAGTTTCTTTATTTAAAATATTTTTAAACCCTTAAATGTTTTCCCCTGAGATTTTTGAAAGAAATTAAAAATCTTATTTAGCAACAATGCATTTAATTGATCAAAAGTGACATTAAAGTCATTTATAATGTTACATTTATTTTAAATAAAAGCTTTTCTTTTGAAATTTCTATTTATCAAAGAATCCTGAAAAAAAAATCACAGATTGTTTTCAACATTGATAAAAATAAGAAATTTTCTTGAACAGCAAATCGACATATTAGAATGATTTCTGAAGGATCATGTGACCCTGAAGACTGGGGGTAATGATGCTGAAAATTCAGCTTTGCCATCACAGGAATAAATAAAAAATGTACAGTTTTTTTTTCTGTATTTTTAATCAAATAAATGCTGGTACTTTCAAAAAAAAAAAAAAAAAGTAAAAAACATTTAAAAAATCCTACAAACCCAAAACCCCAGAGTTTTGAATGGTAATGTTTATGACCTTAGTCAGTCTGATTTTATGGTTTGAGAGCCTCAAAATTCTTCTCTTGTCTGTGGCTTTAGCACACTTAAGATTTAAAACTTGCTGCTGAGTGCACTGGACGCAACAAGAAACTCCTTGTGAGTAACAAGAATTCTCTCTTCATCCCTGCTGAAAGATCAAAGGAGCTACTGAGAATCCGGTGTGGGAATCCAGTGTGGGAATGCATTAAACACAGCCGTCCTGATTCTCAGCGAGAGGGGTTGTCTGGATGTGGCC
>NW_015541005.1:1618863-1622907 GCF_001515605.1 Sinocyclocheilus anshuiensis | reverse complement strand
CGCGGGGGTTCAGCAGCGTGTCTTTTGACAGATCCATGTGAGAGCCGTTACTCATGCTGGCAGCGTGTCATCAGTGGAATGCGATGTAAAAACAGGGCCTGAGGCACCTGAGCAAGGTTGCTCTGTGGTAGAGCCATAGCAATGAGATGAAAGCCTATTAGCACCCAGTGCAGACTTTCAACCCAGCAGGCCACGCTGAGAGCCGAGCGGGACCCTACCGTGTGTGAATGAGGCTCCTCCTGAGATCAGCTGCAGTAGGAACACATGTGCCTTGCCAAAATACACTCCTTTTACAAAATGATGAGTCCCTTGTGCCAAAACTGCCCAGAATGGTGTTGAAATGAGTACCTCAGGGTTTTGTAATAGGAACCTCAAGGCTTCGTACAAGTATAGCGTTCACCCTGTACACGTCTTTCTTGTTGGGAGTTTGTTTGCTTTTTCCTTTCCTTTTTTTGTGTTCAAGAGTACTTTTTACAGGGTGGGGCTTATAGATGATACCCAAAAGCAAGCTTTGTTTGTTCTGTATATTAAACTTTATTTCAGGCAGCTTGCCAAAAGCAGCAACTCTGGCTTTTGTGTTTTATCCAAAAATAAGTCTCGTATTTCCATTCTAGTTCACAAGCACCAGTAGTACTGCAGGGGCTGAACAGTGGGGAAAAGATAATCTGAGACGTCAGTAACAGGAGCTGTATAATTTCATTTCCTGCGACACTGTAAATGTGAAGTGCAGTTGTTAATTTGAGGAGCTATTTCTATCTGACTCAGAAATGATTAGCTGGTGTAAGTGTAGTTTGGTAGAAGTGAGTTTGATTCAGGCATACTAAATAATATTCTTGTTCATTCTTTTTCAACAAATTTTCATAACTGGATCTTCCAGTGAAATGACTTCTCTCTGGTGATGTATACTGGACTTCTCCAAACATTTAGTCTGTATAAACCCAATCCCTTTCTTAAAATCGACTGTAAGCTCTCATTCATATCTGACTGTATCCTATCAGCAACTGATAGATAGAACCAAGTCCCTGGCCTTTTTTTTTTTTTTTTTTAATCATCTTGAGTGTATGTCAATTTCGGTGTGACTTTAAGATATGGCATTAACTGGCAAAATATATTCACATATATTACTATGGCTTGAATTTTGTCTGGTTGAAATTAGTAAGATTGGGGGAAAAATTCACCATTCCTCCAAATGGTCCTGGGCATTAAATGGGTGCAAATACCAGTAATTTGACGAGTGCAAACATTAGTAAATTGCGTTGTGTGATTCATTTTGATACTCTCCTCCCATAAATTTTGCATCTGAAAGGGAAACTCCTACAAATGCATATTCAATAAGGTCAGGTGCAAAAAATAACTGTCCACGCCTTTTCAGCGCTAATTCTTCACTGCGCGTCTTTAGTAAATCCTGACAGTACTATTTTAACACCAAACGACTAAGGCTTTTAGTAAATCTGGTCCTAAATTCATTATTAATAAATCTGCTTAAAAAAAGCATATAAAAAGAATGGTTGCATCATTTACATATTGTTTCAAACCTGTATATCTATTTGTTTTTTTATACAATGAAAGGTTAAAGAGGCCCAATGTTGTTTGGACCCCAACATTCTTTAGAATATGTTTTTGTGTTCCACAGAAAAGGTTTGGAACAGCATGAGGGTGAGCAAATGGTAACAGAATTGTCCTTTTTTGGTGAACTATTTAAGACACCCAAGATTTAATATTACATAGTAAAGTGTGTCATATAGAATATTATTCTTGAAAAAAGTATTGTGTGTTGAGTATTGTGGGCAAAGAAAACAAAGGGTGACAGTATTCTGATCACATGACTGAAGTACCGCAGATGTGCCAAAGATATGTGGCAGAAGTCTTCACATGTTTACTTGACTTTAAAATGATCCTTGTAGCAATTTGCAACACATACCCCAGATCACAGATCTTAGCTACAGATTACCCAAGATGCCCCTGACAAATATGCTGTATGGCAAAATGTGTAAAAATGATTATCATGATGTCTTTGTGTAAACTGCAGCCATCAAACCTTACAAGAGGCCTGTTAGGAAATCAGTTGAATGGGACCCAGCAGGCACATTTCAGTGCTTAATTTTAACTTTATTGAGCAAGAACAGGGCTGCGTTTAATTTATGACTGTATTTTAGAACAAATACCCCTGTGCCTGATAGGATAAACATGAGTGCTTGAGTGGAAATGAGTCTGTGAGAATGCATTGATCTTAATTAGATTATTGTTTATAGCTTTAAGAACGCCTAGCACTTGCTGAGAAATGAAGATGTTGTCTATCAATGGCAGTTAACCTTCACGGCTTCACAACCGTTTCAGTGAACGGTTCTTTTTAGCACATTTCCTTTCATCCCAGCAGTGAAGGACGTCTACAATAAAAGGCGTGCATGGATTGAATCCACACTAAACTCTGTTCATCATCATTTCTTCCCATTTCTGATCTATTGCACGATTTTCTTCCCTTTTATCTGCATTCTCTCAGATCTCTCAGAGTGCGAGTTGGTCTCCGGACTGCGAAACAACCCATGAACGATTTGTTACCTTTGGGCTGACATTTGAAACCGCAGGCCATGTCAAACATACACACTAAAACATTCCCCCTCATATCCCTCGTTTACTTTGAGGTTTTCCCTCTAGCTCAGCATTGGTAGTTATGGTCAGGTTAGGTCAAACCGGGCGGTAACACTTTCTGCAGTTCCCACTTGCATGTTTTTGTCATCATTTATTGATTTATTTAACAAATCTGGACTTCATGAGCAAAATATTTGCACAAGACATAATTCATAAAACACTTTATCCTTTGGATTTCGCTCAATGATCTGTTTCCTGAGCAGAGTTATGGATGTCTGACTGCGTCATGTTACTGAGGAACATTCCTTTCCGTGAGTTCATGCTGCTTCTGTTTAAATGCTGCAGGAGAAACAATGACGCACAATGAAATGGGGGTAATTTTCGGGTTGTCTGCATTATCTGCTGCTTTTGACGTCACAGCTCAGGATAGTCAATAGTGAAGCACTTTGTGATTGTTTTTGTGGTCAGTGGCAGTTTGGGACACTGAATCACCACAAAATGTATCAAAATAAATTAACAAAAGTTATAAAGGTAACTTTTGTTTTTATCTATATGCTTTTTTTTCTTGTTTGTATTTATACTTGTTTTTCTTTCTTTCTCGTAATGCATTATTAAGATGTTAAAAATAAGAGCATAATTACCATAATTATACCAAAATAAATCTAAAAATAAAATGTACTGTAATCTTTCACTGGTCATGATAATCAGTAATGATTTATATATCAGCCACCTTAAATGGCTGTTTAGCACCACTATTTAGCAGCCAATTAGCATTCACATTACTTAAATTTCTTTAAGCGATTTGTCACATGGCATTTGCAGCTCAGGTAATTGGCTGAAAAGGTTCTGTCCCTCAAAGACAGCCAAATATGCAAATGTGAAAATAAAATGAAACTATTTTGCACATTTAAGGGATAGTTCACCCAGAAATAATAATTCTGTTATGTTCATGTAGTTTCAAACCTGTATAACAAAGAGATATTTTAAAAAGTGACTTTTCTAATAATTGAAAGAGATCTATTGACATTGTTACCGAAAGGATTCCCAAATGAATTAAAGGTGCAGTAGGAGATCTTGGAAAATGCTAACTTTAGCCTGATAGCACTGAAAGCGAACGTCCCACCCTCCCTGCAATCGCCGTCCAAAAGCCATGCCCCCTGAACGCATAGACGCTCACAGACCAGAGACAACATTACTACAATAGGCTACATCAGCGGTTCCCAATTCCAGCCCATGTTCCGAAGTGAAGTAAACTTCAACGGATTTCCCCTGCTTAGAGAGTAGGGAGCAATGAACACTGTGTAGGGATCATATCGATCGGAACACAGTTCATGCACGTAGCTCACTTCTAACCAGCTGGTGCGCGAGGACTGGATTAACCGCTGGGCTACATCATGTGTCATTCACCGGTGAGAAAACTTTAAAAGTACTACAATACCAGGAAGGAAGATCGGG
>NW_015541005.1:1599167-1618382 GCF_001515605.1 Sinocyclocheilus anshuiensis | reverse complement strand
CTTATTAAAACGCTCGGACCGAGCATTTTGATTGGACGAACATTTCTTGATCCTACGCCTTCCACAGAATATATAAATACAGACAAATACATTTAGACCACTTAATTGAATGATTGCTATCGGGATGTGAAGAGACTTTCAACCAGCATAACAAAAAATGTTTCTGAAGACAATCACCTATTGCACCTTTAAGATTTAATTGAATCAGAATGTAAACAAATCTGCTAATCAGTTCCGATATCCAGCCCTGGTCATAAATGATTTACAGTACACATGCCCTGCATGGATTGAAGCTGCAAAGCTTTGCTGGGTGGCATTGAAGCTTTCCTTCTCATCTCAATCATTTGTTCCATGACAGCAGTTTCTGTTTTCAGTAGTGGCCGACTTGGAAGTCTGCTGGAGACTGCGGCTTTTATGAAAAAATGACATTAAAAGTGAGACTCAAGTCAGCGTTTTCCACCAAGCTTAGGGGAAATGAGCAGGGGCTCCATAGTGTTTAAACACACACACACACACACACACTCATGCAGACATTTCCCAGTGCAGAAATAAGTCGGCATGGCTTATCTGCTACCTTTTAAAGCGCTGACTCCAATTAATTTACTAATGATGCTTTGTAAATTCTCTGGAAACCTCTAGGCTTGGGAGGTATGGCTGTCATTATAATCCAGCAGTATTGTACATAGCAAAGTGAAACTCCACAGCAAGTTTCCAAGACAAACACTCATGGGTTTTCATGTTTCAGCCTATGCAAACTTTGACGGGGCCTCAGCCCCCATTATAAGGCTGAGCTAAATGCTGGATTTCTAGATTTTTCTTTTTGTCTTGTGCAGCTGTAGTACAGATGTCTGTGATTTGTGATTTGTCCTGAGCCTGACTGATTGATCTGATGTACAGAAATGACATATTTATTCATTAGCCACACTTAAAAGCCACACAAGGTGTCTAGATTGTATGTTCAGTTTTTGCAGCTCTTCCTGCCCTCACTTGTTTCATTTATATAGACATAATCCAGATCCATCATTTAAAGGAATATACCAGATTCAATTCAAGTTCAGCAGTGTTATTTTAAGTATTATTTATTTACTATAGTAGTTTTCATTAATATTTTAATTAGCTTTTATTTTTATATTTTCAGTTTAATTTTAGTTTAAGTTTAAGCTTATAGTAGCTTTTGTAATATTACTATTTAGGTTACATTTATTGTTATTTTAGTTTAGTTCAGTTTTACTTTTTATTTATGAGGTATTGTACTTTTTATATATGAGGTAATTTCTAATTTTCACCTAGTATAGTTTTTTTCCTCTTATATTTATATTACATTTCATTTCATAACAACAATGTTTTAATAGTTTTAAATTTAGTTTTTGTTAACGATAGTAACCCCGGGCCAATTTTGAAGGATTTGAAAGCAGAAATGTGAAATTATAAACTACATATTTTTATAAAAGCACTTCTATTAATTGTTCTGTTAAAGCATGTACATTTGAGCTGTAAGACTTTAAATTACAATTTTTACGTTACCTTTAAAGTTTTAGGCTTTATGTTGTGATGGTGACGAGTTTTGGAATGTAAACTTAGAAATAAAATGCACTATAACTTACACAGAAAAGGTTGGTAAACAAATGATGTGTTAAATATAACATGCATATTGTTTTTCAAAAATGTATGGTAATCAACGTGCTGCTGATAGAGCTTAAATTGTACTGAACTTGGAGTTTTCCTTTAAGACCCGTGTGGTTGCGGTATCGCCTCTTTTGACGGTTACAGGTACACAGTTCCTGTGAAGGCGGAAGTGAATCACCCGTGAAGCTGATTCCACGCTTGCCGTTGGCCTCCGTGAACCTCTACAGTAGATCTTTTGTCCCTGAAAGGCCTGAGGGGACTGTGCACAGACGATTATCCCTCTGTGTAGCCAACATACAATTTTCAGTATGTTCTTCCGCATGTATTCTGTGTTTGGTGGGCCTCTGCCTAGTCAAAGGGTTTCATTTTCCTCACTTCTTAACCATCTACAGGAATTTTCGTCCTCAATTTCCCACCATTTACAGAGCCGCTAGTGACAAACATCAAAACACTTGTTCTCTGTGTGTTAAATGCCACATTTGCGCCATTATGGATTTCAGCAAATTAACAGACGCCGCCTAGCAGCTCTTGGAAATGCAGTGATCCTAACAGACTGCTACAGTCTCAGATGAAAAATGCATAAAGGAGTAACTTCAAGACCTTAATTGTGACCCTGGAGCACAAAACCAGTCATAAGGGTCAATTTTTCGAAATTGAGATTTATACATCATCTGAAAGCTGAATAAATAAGCTTTCCATCAATGTATGGTTTGTTAGGATAGGACAATATCTGGCCGAGATACAACTAGCCTATTTGAAAATCTGGACTCTGAGGGTGCAAAAAAAAAAATCAAAATACTGATAAAATCGTCTTTAAAGTTGTCCACATGAAGTTCTTAGCAATGCATATTACTAATCAAAAATTAAGTTTTGATATATTTACGGTAGGAAATTTACTAAATATCTTCATGGAACATGATCTTTACTTAATATCCTAATGATTTTTGGCATAAAAGAAAAATCTATAATTTTTAATGTATTTTTGGCTATTGCTAAAAATATACCCCAGCGACTTAAGACTGGTTTTGTGCTCCAGGGTCACAATTAAGAAAGTTAAGTTTTCTGGTTTCTTTATAACTACCTGATTTCTTTTGCTTTTGCATCCTTTTTGAAGCTTGAAAGCTTCAGTCTCCATTCATTGTAAATGCATGATTAATACATTTCCTACTTCAGATCACAGATTTTTGGACAGCATGTTTTGACTTTTTGGTCTCATGTTCCTCCTCCCCTGGCTCCTCCCGTTCCAGCCCTCTACGACTACGCCCCTTAGGACAACACAGGAAGGCAGCTGAAGAGAAAATCAAGACCATGTGTGGACCGAGTACATGATTACGCTACGATTTAATGAGACCAGCCTCCCACTTTACCCTCTACAGAGACAGACAGCTAATGTACAGCCTGAGGGGGTGAAGGTCTCCAGAGGATTTCCACTACTGACCATCATTCTCAGTCTTTATTAATGCCTACACTTAATTTTGTTCCCAGTACCTTCCCTGACCTTAGAAGAAACTGTGAAGAGAGGATTTTCAGGCCTGTGTTTGTAGAGACTGCTCTGAGAAACTTCTACTAGACGAGCGTCATCCTGTATCCTCCCACATTGTGCCTCCCTTGTGTACTAAGGCTGGCTTCCTCTTCCGACTCGGGTCTCTTTTAGTATGACCGTGTTGGCTGAATCTTTCTGGCTCGGTTGTGAGCGGTAGGTTTCTTTGATTTCTTTCAGATAAGCTCAAACAGAAACCCTCCATTCTTTTACCATTTTCCTGCCTAAACTCTTCATTGCTCAAATGCCACACCCTGTCTCCCACATCCCATCTTAAAGAGACAGTTTACCCACGAATGAAAACTCTGCCATTATATACGCTTCCACATGTTGTTCCAAACCTATATGACTTCCTGTCTTTGACACCAAAGGAGAAGTTAAGCAGGAGGTCCAGGTTTTTTCTACAAGTTGTGAGTGGGGATTTCAGATAAATAAATAAATATTCCCCACTTGATGCTTCTTGATAATTGTGGAGAGTTTTCACATCTTGGCTCAATGGCGCCACCTCAGGTTAGATTCATACACCTGGAGCAAAACAGCTTCATCTTAATTAAGATGGTAGTTATTGATGATCTGGTTGTGTATAAGCTGTATAATAAGGAAACAGATTAAATGAGGAAGACTTTAAAGGAGGAAAACGTCATCTTTAACTGCTGATTATATCATTGTTTTCTTTCACTATGCTCATTTACCTCCTTCTGTATCCTTTTTTATTACCAAGATAAAACCCAGAGATTTTGGTTATATTTTCTGGACACTACATCTGTTAAATCCTTCAGTCATACATCTGTTCCTGCTGCAGTAAGCCTTGCGTAAACTAGTCTTGTATTTTAGAGTTTACAATTCTGTTTGTGTATCTAGTTAACATTGCTAAGTGTCTCAAATAAAATTATGTAAAGGATTTTGTATCCTAGCAAATAGATAAAACCCTGTTCACCACATATGGTTTTTGCGACATGTATTTTACAGACATAGTGCTGAGGTGATATAGTTCTTAGGGGTGTCTTTTTTAAAATTTATTGTATCCTCAAGTACTGAGCATTAAAGCACTTCAGAGCAAAAAATGGGTTTCATACCTCCAGTATAAACTTACACCCACTATACAAGGTGAATGAGGAAAAAAAGCCATTCATAAATGGCTCGGAGCAGCTGTGGTGCAGGCTGAGATGTATAGGCTGTCTGTATGTGGCCATAGTACAGTGAATCATGGGAAGCTAAATTAGCAGCGGACTCTGAGGCTCATGTGTGTGATGTAAGCAGAAGCTGACTGCATTTTTCAGCAAAGCATGTGAGGTTTTAGACTTGCCTCCTATCTACTTGAATGATCAATAAAATCGGACAAAATCATAAATATAGCTTAATATAAAATGGTTTGTATTGTTTTGCATGTTTAAATCTGTGTGACATTTATTTGATCTTAATTTGCTGCATTATTGGTGCAAGGTTTATCATATGCAAAACAGAAATAGGTAACTAATAATATAATTAATTGCTAACACTTTACAGTAATATCCCATTAGTTAATGTTAGTTAATGTATTAATGGATATTATTTTAAAATGAACAATGCATAAGTATTTATTCATCTTTGTTAACATTAATACAAAATACATCTGTTCATTGTTAATTCATGTTAACTCAGGTCATGTTAACAGATTCTGGTATTATTGGTAATAATTTCAAATTTACATAAACTAAGATTGTTACATGCATGCTTTGGGGGTATTTGTCATTCTTAACTCATGTAATGTATTTAAGTTAACAGGAACCTTATTGTAAAGTGTTACCAAATAATTTAAAAATAATGTTTATCTTTTGATTTCTTGTCATTGGTGAAAAAAAAAAAAATACTTGTGGAAAAATACTTCCAAGGTCAAAGTGCAGAATAAGAGTAGGTTGTTCAGATGGGCACATGGTGATTTTCCCACCAAGAGAAGCAGAAAACAACAGTTCCCGTTCTCAGTCTCAGCTTTGTATTCATTTAACAGGATTTTTATAACATTCTTGTATCTTCCTTTTCCCCTCCAGATTCTCCTGCTTTTGATTTTCTGTTCCACCATCAGCTATGTTGATTATTTTGGCCTCCATCGTCCTCTTCCACATCACCTCAGCAATACTACTCTTCATAGCAACCATCAGAAATGTAAGTTGATCTTCTTCAGTCTTTTTTTTTTATTATTAGTCTGCTATAAGCACTGTTACTGCTCAGTGTTATTGTTAGGGATTTCAGCAAAAACCCAGCTTAACACATCGAGCACCATTTCTGATAAGGTTAACCTCAAATAATCTATTGATCTACAGCAGCGCATACTGTAAAATGTACTGCTATAATAATTGTATTCATTTTATTTAAGAAATACACTTTTCTATATATGTATGTATATTATATACTTTCTAATAAAAATCTGCAAAGCTTATTTGGATTTTACAAAATGATCTTTAAAACACAGTATCATGAAAAAGGACATTTTTTCTCTGAGTTTATATTCTGTCAATATATATTCTCCATCTTTTCAAGGTATGGTGGGTTTGGGAGGATTACACCTTAGATCTCTGGTATCACTGCAACTCCACAGGCTGTTATGATATACCGAACAGTGCAACCTCTGATGCAGGTAAGCCTTGAATATCATACAATCTAAGAATCAGAATCAGAATCAGAATGAGCTTTATTGCCAGGTATGTTTACACATACATAAATAAACCTTGTGTCATGTTCTCTTCCTCTTTATTAGCCTATCTTCAGACTGTCCAGGCCACCATGATACTGGCCACGATCTTGTGCTGTGTGGGTTTCTTTGTCTTCATCCTTCAGCTCTTCCGTCTGAAGCAGGGCGAGAGATTTGTCTTCACGGCCATCATCCAGCTCTTGTCTGGTGAGTTCATGCCCACAGTATATATTTCTAATCATTGTTAGCAGCACAATTGCCGTTCCTTATTGCCTATGTACTGTGCAAAGAAAATCATTCATTACGCAAAATCATAGGTCAAGAGGGGTCTTGAAGCACCTTGAAGTATTTGTACTGTTATTTTCATGCCATCTTTCTAGTATGCAAATTGACCCAGTTTTGAAGGACTTATTTTGTAAGATGGAAAATCTTTACCATTTTTAATCACATGTACATCTAAAGAAATAGTTAATGCAAAACTGAAATTTTACTCACCCTCAGATCATCCAAGACGTAGATGATTTTGTTTCTTCTTCAGATCAGAATTGGAGAAATTTAGCATTACATCAGTTGCTCACTAATGGATCCTCTGCAGTGAATGGGGGCCGTCAGAATGAGAGTCCAAACAGCTTATAAAAATATCACTATAATCCACAAGTAATTCACACCACTCCAGTCTATCACTTAATGTCTTGTGAAGCGAAATCCGAAACGACTCCATTATTTTAGTCGTTTTTCCACTTCAAAACGTTTCTTCTAGCTAAAACGTGAGTCCTGTATTCATAACGAAAATAGTCAAAAACAGTTTTAAACAAATATGTAGATGGACTGTGATGTTAGAGGACAACAGGTGATCATTAAAACGGATTAACGTTAAAACACCTTGATGATTTTGTTTCAAACAAACAGCTTTTCACTTCACAAGCAGTTAATTGATGAACTGGAGTTGTGTGGATTACTTGAGGATTGTTGTGAAGATTTTATCAGCTGTTTGGACTCTCATTCTGACGGCACCCATTAACTACAGAGGATCCATTGGTGAGCAACTGATGTAATGCTACATTTCTCCAAATCTGTTCCAACAAGGAAACAAACTCATCTGGGATGACCTCAGATTTGTATTTTTGGGTAAACTATTCCTTTAGAAAATCTTTTGTGTTTACAAAAAGTTTAATTTCATAATATGTTTGTATTTATTGTATTGTTTGTTGAATGTTGAATCTTTATCTGTCAAGTAATAGCCTGTGCTGTGTTAAAGGTATAGTTCACCCAAAAATGAAAATTCTGTCATTAATTACTCACCTTAAGTAAGTAAGACCTTCGTTCATCTTCGGAACACAAATTAAGATATTTTTGATTAAATCCAAGAGTTTTCTTACCCTTCATAGACAGCAAGGGCACTACTACGTTCAAGGCCCAGAAAGGTAGCTAGGACATCCTTAAAATAGTCCATGTGACATCAGTGGTTCGATCGTAATTTTATGAAGCTACGAGAATACTTTTTGTGAGAAAAATAAAATAACAACTTTATTCAACAATTTCTTCTCTTCTGTGTCATTCTCCGCTGCGCATTCACGAGAGTACCATGACGCATGCGTGTGGTGCTGCTGATGCAGGAACCGCCGTTCAGTTTACAAGCAGAGGAAGATGCACGCAAACATCATCATTCGTAAACATGTCTGAAGATTTCAACAGAGAGGATGACTTGCAATTTTTTACCCAGCCTTACTTATTCGAACCAGAATATACAGCCCGATCTCACGGCAATTTGTACATATTTTCCGAGGTGGCTAATTCGTTCGAATTCGTACGACCTCACTCGTACAAATTCATGCGATTTTTGCTAAATCGTACGTATTTTACAAGTTGCACAATTCGTATGAATTAGTAAGAATGACGTACACCTAACCCCGCCCATAAACCCACTGGGGTGTAGACAAATTGTACAAAATCGTACGAGTGAGGTCGTACAAATTCGTACGAATTAGCCACATCGTAAAATACATACGAATTGGTCGTGAGATAGCACTGGAATATACAGACGATGAACTAAGAGAGATGGACGTTCTATCTCGGAACGCTGACTTCTGACTTCAGCGTTACTTTCCTGAAAGCGCGTCGAAGACTGACGTTGAAGAGAAGAAATTGTTGAATGAAGGCTTTATTTTTGTTTTCTTTGCACACAAAAGTATTTTTTGTAGCTTCATAAAATTACAGTTTGAACCACTGGTTTCACATGGACTATTTTAATGATGGGTCTTGAACATGTCAGTTGCATTGCTGTCTATGGAGGGTCAGAGAGCTCTCAGATTTCATCAAAAATATCTTAATTTGTGTTCTGAAGATGAACAAAGGTCTTATGGGTTTGGAACAACATGAGGGAGAGTAATTAATGACAAAATTTTCATTTCTGGGTGAACTATCCCTTTAAATACTACCAACCAACTGTAAATTGCCCTTTTTTTTTCTTCCACAGCTTTCTGTGTGATGACCGGCGCATCCATCTACACAGCAGAGCACTTAAGCTTCAAAGAGAAGCATTTTAAGAATGGAGACTACGGATACTCCTTTGTCGTGGCCTGGGTCGCGTTCCCCATGACGCTGCTGAGCGGCTTGATGTATCTAGTGCTAAGAAAACGCAAATAAAGCACAACACACCACCTCACTAGCTGCCACTAGCTACAGCCTTAGCCAAGAGACTTTATTTGTAATGATACTTGTTTTTATATGTAGATTAAATACTTGCCAAAGTTAGAATGAAGTAGATGATCTTATAATATTAATCACTGCATACTGGAAACTTAATTAGATTTTATTCATAGTATGTCACATTTTTTAACCTTGTTGTGTATAATTTAGCTCTACCTGCCCAGTAAAAGAAGTGCTGTCATTTAGAGAGGTAAAATAGGGCGTGGAAAAAAAGACAAGAGTGGGAGATATAATAGGACATATTTATAACGTGGAACCACTATGGGCTCAACATGTATTCATACACAATGCATGATGTGAAATTGGCCTTCTATGTAACACTTAGTGTGTGGTAAATAACATGCTAGTGTGATGTTTCCTGGTCATTATATGTGCCTGGGGAAAAAGTCATTCAAAACTAAATCTGAATGAAATATTGTGCTGCCAGTTTGCTGAGCACTATATCATACTTGAAGCTGAACAAATTATCAATATTAGTGGCACGATGTGTTCTCGTGTGTAGGTTTTTTTTTTTTTTTTTGTAAAATAGTCTTTTAGTGTTGACTAATTACATTGCATGTTTTTGTATTTGTTTGCAGCATTCAATTTGAAATCACTATTAACAAAAGTACAGATTTGTAGTTCTTTTAGTCATTCTGTTTGATTAGGGCACTTGAGATTTATGTCATATTCATGCAAATAACCTTAAGATGATGGTGTTGGAGAAGCACACCAATGGTTTCAGTTTTCCTTGTGTAATCATTTCGTCCTTAAATCTGCCATGTAATAAGAAGCAATTAGCTAATATTATTTAGGTGAAAGTGAAGTTAAGCTGTATTTATTAAGACTAACTGCATTGTTGCCGTTAATATTTTTGTAAGGAAGTATTATATCAACAGGCCTGAACGTGTTTGTATAATGCTTAATTTTCAGAAGGTTTTAATGAATATTAGTGAAGGCTTTTGTAATCGGAAGGAAACCACAATGGCAGCTTTGTGTTTAAATGTCTGCTGAGTTGTTCAGGTCAGGTCTGTTTCTGGAGACTGATCCCCACCAAGGGCTCAATATTGTTCTTTTTTTTTTTAAATCAAATAAATGTATTTTACATTAACGGACGGTTTGTGACTCTTCCTGTTCTGATGTACAGCAAATACTGTTGGATCAATCTCAAAATATGGCAGTAAATATGATTGGAGGCATTTTAGTCATGAAAAAATGTCAAATGTAAAAAAAAACATGCAAAATAAATTTGCCAAAATATTACATATGCTTTATTTTGTCATAAAGCAATCGTTTGACTATATTGAGCATTATTAAGCATTAATGCAAGATACAAAGTGTTCAAAACAAAGTCACTAATAATAATAATCTAGTGGAACATTTTAATTTCATTCAGTGTTGGAAATAAGTGTTCTCAAAATGAAATTGTTGTGGAACAGTACTTTGAAGCTTAACATTCAACAGAAGGCGAGGCTGCTCAAATGTGTTCAGACAATTCCCCATTTCAAAATATTAAGGTATAAATGTACCTTTTTGCCCACTTCATTTACGTTATTGGTGTAACCTTTTTTTATGTTTGTGTAAACAACTGTGTGAATAATTACTGAAAAATATCATTGTAATTTGGTCTGCTTTCAGATGCTATTGACACTATTTTAAGAAAATGTATCTAATGTCACAATTGTTACAAAACTTGCTTCATCTGTGAAATGTAAAAAATGTCAAGTAAAAAATGAAGATAATAAACAACTACCATCATCTTTTATGGCAGAAAATGGAACTGAACTGAATTCATAACTTTAACATTTGTAAGTCAGAAGTCATGATTTTTGAGAATGACTGATATAATGTTATATTTCCATTTGAAACAAACGTCTGAAATGTTTTCTGCTGCTTACATTAGATCACTGTCTATTATGGCTAGTGATTGCTTTGTTGACTCAAACCACTGAAGACCTCATATTATGAAGACCAGAGACAAATGAAATCAGTTTGTAACTTTATAACCAATAAAAACAATACAAGACAGCAGTTCCTTTAATACTTTTGTGTTAGTGTGATTCATATAAGTGGAATGACGTTCTGATACTAAAAAACAACAAAAAAAAATTCTTCAGAGAAAGAAAAAAACTAGAAATACAAAAATGGAGGTAAAAACAGCAGCTTTAACTTTATTTGTACCCAACTTAACATCTTTTAAGAAATTCAAATCTTAAATACTCGAAATTCTAGTATAAAGAGTCACATTCATACTCCTTCAAACCTTATACGAACAGAAGTTTCAACACACTGGAGAAATGTCGCCCAAATCATATTTGTCCTGATGCCACAGTGCGTATGTCACTGTACGTCCCATAACGGCCAAATATATCCTTCCCCACAACGATAAAGCACAGTCGTTTATCTCCTTTGCAGTCGGACACCTTGCAGGCCATAGGAAGAGGCATGGCTTTGATCTCTCCAAGGCACTTCCATCCTGAAAAAGTGCCGCTTTTGTGTTCGTGGGAAACGTAAATGTAGTAGCAATTCATCTCTGCTACATGGGGATCTTTCTGATCCACGGTCCACGCGATGCCTAGTTCTTGTGCGCTTCCAATCCGAGCTAGTTTCACCACTGGCTTCTGGGGCAAGTTGTAAGTTGCAGCTACAACCGGAAGCTCTTTGGGAAACGGAGTCTCTGGGAACGGATGGAGTTTGGAGTGCCAGTCCTCCTATGAAGGAAAGGTAGAAACCGAAATGTTAAGGCTGTTTTGATATAAACTTGTCGATGTAGTAGCACATACAAAACATTAGCATACCTCTTCCAACTGTACTGAAGAACTGACACGGTCCTCCTCCGTTACATTTTGTTTTTCTTCTGTTCATTAAATAAAATGACATTAAAACAAGACTTAAAGAATTGTTTATGTCTTGAATTAACCATAATTTTTGAAAAAAAGAAAATAACAAAAACAAACTAGACAAATTCAATGGCATCATACCTTTAATGGCTATAGGTGGTGTACTTGAGGGATTTGATTGTTCCCGTTTTGAAGGTTCCGATTTCTGCACAGCACAAATGTGCAAATAAAACGGCTATGAAACAGTCTGAAAATGCACATCTAGAATGAGAGAAACCTGAGTGAGAGGATGATGGCATACCTGATCTGATGGTTGGGTAACCAGGCTCTCTTCATTCAGTCTGGCTGCTGAACCAGAACAAAAACACATCATGCCCACCATACAGTCTATACAACAGCGCATTTTTTATAACATCATTTTATTCAAGATCAAATACCTCTGTCTTCCGTAAGGTCAACAACCTGATTCTTAGACCGCTAAAATGAAAAGAGAACATTTTTTCCTTTTGAAGTAGATATGTGACCCTGGAGCACAAAACCAGTCTTAAGTCGCTGGGGTATATTTGTAGCAATAGCCAAAAATACATTGTATGGGTCAAAATTATCGATTTTTCTTTTATGCCAAAAATCATTAGGATATTAAGTAAAGATTATGTTCCATGAAGATATTTAGTAAATTTCCTACCGTAAATATATCTAAACTTAATTTTTGATTAGTAATATGCATTGCTAAGGACTTAATTTGGACAACTTTAAAGGCGATTTTCTCAATATTTAGATTTTTTTTGCACCCTCAGATTTTCAAAGTTGTATCTCGGCTAAATATTGTCCTATCCTAACAAACCATACACCAATGGAAAGCATATTTATATGACCCTTATGACTGGTTTTGTGGTCCAGGGTCACATATATGAACCATGGTAATCTATAGTCCCCAGTAAAGGCTGATCATGTTATCACATGAGCCACATATTACAAAACTATAAAAATACAAATATTCCAAGAATAAACAAAAGCCAAATAATGATTGATAATGATGAGACATCGAAAGAAACCTTTTCCAAACTCTGCCAAAACCCTTTCTTTGGTCGTCTCAATGTGGTCATCTCACAATCATTGTCTGTTAGTGCAAAAACAATCATTTTATTACGTCACAGTATATACACATTTGACATCGCTGAAGTTAGAATAAATAATGAAAATAGCAACGAGACCTGCTGATGACACTGAAGCGTTGTCACTGAAACACCCTCCATTGACTGAACTTCTGGTTTAAAAAAACAAACAAAAAAAAACAACAAAAAAAAATCAGCATTCTGCACTCCAACAAGACATTTAAATGAAATAACATTAAAAATAATGAAATAAAATATTTGTTTTGGATATTAATTGTCCATTCACAAATGCCTTTTTTACAATTTGATCTCCCAATGCTCACTTAAAATTAATCTTTAAAAACACTAATTTAATAGCACAGTTAAAAAAAAAAAAGATATATATATAATATATATATAGCAACTCAAAAAATATAATGTCCATTTTTCATACTATAGATCAGGGGTCGCGAACGTCAGTCCTGGAGAGCCGCAGCCCTGCAGAGTTTAGCTTCAACCCTAATCAAACACACCTGAACAAGCTAATCAAGGTCTGAAGGGTTACTAGAAAGCTACAGGCAGGTGTGTTGTAATTAGGGTTGGAGCTCTACTCTGCAGGGCTGCGGCTCTCCAGGACCGGGGTTCGCCACCGCTGCTATAGATTATAATGTTATAATGACTAAATTCACTTGTATAACATTTAAAACAACATTTTATTTCTAAGTGTTTTAACGGTCTCAATTGTAATATTGGCTTAATGATATAGGTCATACTTTTAAGAGGTCCTATTATGCCCCTTTTTACAAGACGTAATATAAATCTCAGGTGTCCTGAGAATGTCAACTTCACATCAACTGTGAAATGCACACACAAGTTCACATAAACACAGTCAGTTTATGTCTGTGAACATAAACAGCCGCACATGTATCAGTATATTAGATCTGTGAAACAGCGTCTCTTGGACATGGTGATAACACACAACTAACGCAAATCAACCAGGCCTCGCTCCCTCTTATCTTCTGATGTATGCCCTGGGTGGGAATTATTTAAATGAGGGATATTGTGACATATAAATTCCCGGTGGAAAACTCAGGACTATACTCAAAGTGTTTGAGGGAGTTCAGAAAGAGTGCTTACTGATATGGAGAATAACTCCTATTGGAGTGGACTTTGCTGATCTTTTTCATGCAAAACAACATTACACACTAGTAAAGGAAGTAAATGTAAAAAAAAATCATAACGGGACTCCATTAATATTGCTGCATCTCTAGCAGATCAATCTAACAGAGCAATGTTTGGGCTGGTTTTATTATTAAAAATTAAAATGAAATCACATTTAAATCACTGTAAGGCAATTTGGGGACAGAAAAGCCATTTGAGTTCTTACAGTGAATTGTGATTGCGGTAATTCAACAATTAAGCAGATGGCTAGGATAACAAATAGCTGTAATCATTGGTTTGAACAAGTATGCTTCGTTGGCCTTGGAACACAAACATTAAGCAGCAATGAACGCCTCTTCAGTGAAGCACGCTAGTTTATAAGGCTACAACAGCCACACATGAAAGTGAAGAAATGCCTCAGGGAAAGAAAAGAAATGGAAAGGTGCCAAGACTGCAGCCTTGAATCATTACTGAATTAAAAACAACCCACCGAAAAGAAAAAGGACCACAGGGGGACTGCTGAGATGATTTAACTTTGATCATTCTATTAGAATATCTTCTGATTAAACAGTAAATGGAATATTTTAGTGATTGTCATTCAAACAGCAGGCTCACTGCTTCTGCATCATTTTCAAGTTCCATCAGTCTGCAGCATTAAAGCGTATACAGATCCACAGCTAAATTAACACCGAAAGCCCCTTCAAAGGCAATATTTTACTTTATTGGTGCCAGTGATGTATTATGAATGAAGTTTGTTATAGGTCTAAAATAGGCCTACTTTAGAATACCTGGATATATCGGTTTTTGGTTCCGCTGGAGAGATGCATCGCTGGGGCTGCACAGGAGGAGGACTTACAGAAGGAGGAGACTGTTAAGAAGATCGAAAAACACAACAGTGAGGAGTTACGCATAATAACAACAATAGAAGTCAGCTTTATAAATGTCTTAGTATTATCATTGTCAAACCTTGGTTCTACAAAAAAAAATAAAAAATCTCATCATCTAGCTCATACCTGACTCTGAGAAATCCCTAAAGATCTGAACTTTCTGATATATGCAAATACTGCATCTCCCCTTCGTTTTATTTTCCTTACATGAGCCTGCAAAAAAAACCAAAAAACGGATTTAACATAGAAAATGTGTATGGTGGTTATAATATACTGGCCCAACAGGGCACTACAGTAATATGGATTAGTATATAAATATATATTTATTTATATTAGTATACTAAAGTCCACAGAAATGGGAAAGCTGGTCACTTACGTCAAGATTCTTGATTCTAGCATCATATCTGGGTTCACCATTCACCTCACCGATTCTCTCCATCAGATTCTTCATCTTGTAGTCAGACTGCTCGACTGCGGTCACAACCTTATCTGAAATAATCTTTTCAATCTATCAATAAACAGGTTACGAATGGGGTGAGATCATATGCAGTTCTGGAAATATACACACAAGTGTACAGCTGGTTTGTACACCATTCAATATTGAATTTAAATTGAGGTAACACATACATGGATTGCAGATCAAGAACATGTAAATTAATACTCAAATTTTTTGCATGTTTTGTTTGGCTGCAAGGCCAATCACAATATAAATTGCACACACTTACACTGCCAACATTCTTATCTAGTTACTTATTAAAAACAACAACGAACATGACTGCTTCAAAATTTGTGTTTTGGATGGATGCGTGTAATTTACATTGGAGAACAAAACGTCAAAGTATCGTCACGTTGTTTACCACAGGCTTACTCATGAATTGAAAAATCCCATTATAAAACCCTATGTCTCTATGACTTCCATAGTAGTCAATGGGATCCATTAACGGTTTGGTTACTCACATTACTCAAAATGTGTGTTTTTTTTTAATGTTATAGAAAAGAAAGAAACTCATACAGGTTCGGAACAGCTTATGTGTGAGTATATAGCCCTATTCGCACAGGATTAGTATTACTTGGTGACCTCCAGTCATTTGTAATAATTACGGAGGTTGTCTGTGATCTTAATCCCGTGCGAATCGGCCATGTCTGTAATTTGTTAAGTAAAAATTCCCCCGCAAATGACCTACCATATTTTGCCGAACACCAAGGTCCTGTGATAATATTAGTCCCGTGCGAATCGGCATCTCTGTGATTTGGCCAGCATTTGGCGGATCGTATATTATTTTGAGGGTTTTGTTTCCTGTGCGCCTTTTTATCCATCTTTCGCAAAGAATGGAGCTGCGTTGGAATGTTTGATAGTATTTTGGGTGCTGTTATATTGCTACACCATACAATTGCCAGAAAGAGAAAGCTGAAAAGATTTTGAGGTTAATGCGTTACAAATAAATCAAGCATAAAGCTTGAGATATTATTTTAACCTGGTGAAATGTAAATGACACAGCGCACGAAACTACATTAGTTTCTTTTTATCCATCTAACCGGACCATAGAACGGGACTCTCAAAGCCTTGACATCGTATCCGGGAGGTAAGTCAGTAAATTCGAGTAAAATCACAGGCTTCGCTTATCCCGTGCGAATGCACCACACAAAATTCAGATGTGGGGGGAGGGGGTGAATTTTAAATTTTGTGATTTCAAAATCACACAAGGTCCCCAGATAATACTAATCCTGTGCGAACAGGGCTTAAGACAGCATTTTCATTTTGGGGTGAATGAACCTGTATGAGTTTCTTTCTTCTTTGTAACATTTAAAAAAAATACAATAACTCAATTTCAAAAGTAGCCATGTAATAAGTAGAATAGTGTACAGTCAGTAAAAGATCTGACCACCTTTATATCAATGACAAACTGTAAATAAATTAGCTTTAATTTTATGGACTATGGCAGAAGAATATGCACATGACGTGACATTTTCCAGAATGCTTTTTACTAGGGGTGGAACGGTACACAGATGTCACGGTTCGGTACGTACCTCCGACACGTAACGTATCCTATATATGCTGAGTTTCAGTTCATTTTTGTGATAGGCTTAATTTGTTCACAAAAAGGAAACTCAAATGGCAGAAAGCGATATCCTATTTGTTTTCTTTATTTTACAAAAGCTGTCACAATGAAAACTAAGAGAGGTAGGATACACGAGCACAAAGCTCCATTTCGCAAACAGTTGAGTGCACAAGACTTTAAAGTATACTCCTTTGTCAGTCTGTGAGAGACGCATTCAGAGTCAGCACATGGTCACTGTCTAGTGGGCTTTGTTTTCAAGTGCGCAACTCATGGCATTCGCTGTTCTTCTGCTGGCGGCCGGTTATCAAACAGCGTTGCATTGCCTGTATTCGTTGTAAGGCCTCACGCACCGAACCGAGATGTCCGTACCGTGACGGTTCGGTACGAATACATGTATCGTTCCACCCCTACTTTTTATCCTAGATGTCTACGTTTATTTTATATTATATACCTGAAAAAGGCTGGTGCACATTTTGTGACGCTGTATTGAATTTTAAATATTTCTGTTTGCTGATTGTTTTGACAGTAGTGAACTTAATTCAAATGAATGTCCATTCAATAGAGGAAAAACACTCCCTTTTTAGAGAGTAAATACATATTTACATATACAACAGCTCATGATCTGAAACAGAATGAGTTCAGAATTTTGCCAACCCTGGTGTAAAATTAAAAACAGTCTTTCCATTTCAAAACCAAGGTTACAAAGACTTATCAAATCCTTTTACATTTCATTATTATTGTGGGAGAAAAACATACAAGGGATGTAACTGACAAACTTGCCTCGGATCGAGGGAGCTTATTCGCCTTCTGCCCACTTTCTTGAGCCAAGTGTAATGTTGCAGAGTCGTCCTCATATCTGGACCTTTTCATACCTGAGAGGAAGAGAATAAAGCTCATTTCATTTCGAATGATCAGCAGTTACATTTCATGATGAAAACCAAACAAATTAGAGATGAAGTACAGCAGTAGTTCTTTTAGCACCCTCAATGTAAACACTTGTAACGTTACTTGTTTTCAGATTAAACAGCAACCAAGATTCAGTCGTAGCCATAATACAGACAGCTGGCTCAAAGCGTGTCATCGAAGACAATCCTGTGCTTTTTATACATAAACACATCTACACTGAATGAAACAAACAACCCGGAAATTACGTGCAAGTATGGCAACAACAAGCAAATATGGAAGTATGGCAACAAGCTCTCTGGTTAAAAAGCGTTACCGACGCTTCTCGCTGCACTATTAATGATAACGTAAATGGCCTTTCCTCTAAAACGCTAGCTACATTCGACGATGACAATCCAGAATTAAATAACAATTTAAACGATGAAAAGTTTAAGCAAGGTACAATCCATATTGCTTACTAAATCAGCACGTTTTCTATCACCATACAAGCATGCATAATGCGTTTGGAAAACACACTGACTCTGGCGCTTGCCATACAACGCGCGTAACAAATTCCAAACGAAGCCCGCGTGTCCTCCCAGCAAAATGAAAGACATACAAATGTTTTAAAAACAACCCACCTGGACTGCTTGCTCACGTAAACAGAATGCCGGACGCGTCGTAACTACCGGTCAGCTTAGTAGTGGGGATTTCCGTTTCTTTAAATAATATGTCCCGCCAAGAAAGGTAGTGGGTATCAATGCCCGCTTTGTGAAAGAATGGTTCTTATGAGTCGAATCTTTTTAGTGAATTAGTTGAACCGGTTCACAAAACCGTTCTAAGCGATTCGTTCACGTATGGGACTAATAACGTATCGGTCAGAGCGGTTCTCGACTCATCAGCTCACCGACTATGAACTATGAACCGTCTTTCTGACATGTCCCACTCGAAATTATGTTAACTGAGAGCCGGAGTGAGCAGATAGTAGGGAACATTTCGCAATCGAGGATTTCACTGATGGAGCGACTAATAATAAAGCCGTCGAATAATAGAAATTTTACCAAGATGATTGTATGACAGCTTTTTTTGTAAATAAATGTAATTAAAACGTTTTTGTAAATAATTTAGCATTGCAGTTTAAATGCAAATTACTTTTAATTTATACAGTTACACATTTTTAACGTTATATTTTACAATGGAACTTATTTCATTCTGAACATTGTGTATAGAGAGCATATATCGCGTGATGACCGGTCTTTACTGCAAAGAGTAGAAGTTTTTCACGGAGTGACTGAGTATTTGAACCGGTTCTTTTAAAGGGGTCATATGATGCGATTTAAATTTTTCCTTTCTCTTTGAAGTGTTACAAGCTCTTGGTGCATAAAGAAGATCTGTAAAGTTGCAAAGACTAAAGTCTCAAATCCAAAGAGATATTCTTTATAAAAGTTAAGAGTAAACCAGGCCTACCTAAAACGGCTCGTTCTAACACGCCCCCACATGTCTACGTCACTATCTGGGAATATTTGCATAACGCGCCCAAATGTTCACGCAAAGAAAGAAGGCGTAACTTTTATTCTCCCTGTAGTATTGTTGTTGCCGCCCGCCCCCATGTCGTGAAGGCGCTGTGTGTTTCGTTGTGGAAGCGAAACTACTTTGTTTGGCCTTCCAAAAGAGGACGATATCCACTTCGTCATGCCTAGAGCTGATCCGTGCTGGTCGCTGAGGAAATACATCAACGTCACGCTGTGGATCGCCGGATCGGCTTTCAC
>NW_015541005.1:1596297-1598799 GCF_001515605.1 Sinocyclocheilus anshuiensis | reverse complement strand
CGATGCGTTTCAGAAAGGCGGGGCATAGAGGAGAAACAATAATGTACAGTATGTGGAAAATAATCTGTTTTTTGAACCTTAAACCGCATAAACACATTTCATTACACCAAATACACAAAATAATGTTCTTTTTAGCAACATCATATGACCCCTTTAAACTAACTGTTCGAAATGGGTAATCTAAAAATACACGATTTACCATGTCTTTGATTGAGATATAAAATTATTAGTGTTTCCCACCAAACCTCCCTCTGCTATGCCACTGTGTGGGGGAGTATAATATTTCTATTTAATGATTCTAAAACTACACTTTATGTAATTGCATACACACATTGCTGTTATAGGCCTGACGTTAAAGGGATAGTTCACCCAAAAATGAAAATTCTCTCATCATTTAGGCTACTCACCCTCATGCTGCTCCAAATCTGAGCTTCTTTCTTCTGTTGAACACAAAAGAAGCTACTTTGAACAATGTTGGTAATCAAACTGTTGACAGTAGCCATAGGCTGCATGGAAAAAAAATACTACAGTGGGGCCTGAAAGTTTGTGAACCCTGTAGAATTGTCTATATACTGTTAAAAAATAAAGGTGCTTAAAAGGTTCTTCACAGCGATGCAATGCATAGAAGAACCATTTTTGGTTCCACAAAGAACCATTCAGTCAAAGGTTCTTTAAAGAACCACCTCTTTCTTACCTTTTTATAATCTGAAGAACCAAACTTTGATAGATCCCTGTTCTTTAAATAAAACAGGGCACACACTGACACCTGATAGTCATCTCACTGATTAAAAACACCTCTGAACAGATGAACTCTAATTTCACCTTCAAATTAACAGCTAATCCTAGAGATTCACAAACTTTTGCTGCTCACAGATATGTAATATTGGATTATTTTCCTGAATAAATAAATGACAAAGTATATATTTTCGTCTCATTTGTTTGATTGGGTTCTCTTTGTCAACTTTCGGAACTTGCATGAAAACCTGATGATATTTATGCAGAAACAGCTACAGAAAATTCCAAAGGGTGCACTATAAGTCAGCGGCTACTGTCAACTGTTTAGTTCCCAACATTCTTCATCTTCTTTTGCATTCAACAGAAGAAAGAAACTCATACAGGTTTGGAACAAGTGGAGGCTGAGTAAATCATGACAAAATGTAGATTTTTGGGTGAAATATCCCTAATGGTATGGTCTCCCTCAGTATTGAAGCCTTTTGATTTCTATTGAGTTTAGAGGGTTAAGTTAAGAGGGGTCATGTGCATCTCTCCTAGCAGGCTTCATTTGAGTTTTATTACCTAATCTTTGGTTGCACAGTCTTGATGTAACTGCTCACATTTTCTTTGTTTTGCAGGGACATTCACTTTGCATTACTTCTCAAACAAACATGGTACTGCTTCCCTGCATTCATGCATGACTCCATACCCAGCACCACAGTAGTATTAAGCTGAAATACAAACCCCTCAGGGAAAACTGAGAGCTGCAGTTTGAGCGTGAACAATTGCTTTTTTTGGCTTTTTTTTTTTTTTTTAGTTAAACATGAGTTAGGGTGCAGACAGTGTCCAGAAAATAAGGGCCAGTATGATGGTTGAATGGAACAGACCAAAATAGAAGAAGAAACACTTGGCTACTCACATTTTGGGATGTTTCTTTTTTTTTAATTTTGACATGCAGAGCTAAAATAGAAACATTTGCAGATGTGTTAAAAAACAACGTCAGCTAAGAACTTCACAGGCAGGAGGATTGTGTTCTCTTTCGAGATGTAAAGCATCAGTCATGTTCTGCATCTGCTGGAGTAGTCTGCTAATGAGTAAAGCATGTTCACTGCAATTGCAGAAAATGAGAAATGGCCATTTCCTTCTGTCTGAGAGGATAATGGGAGCTTGGGGCTGGAGGTGTAGCAAGTGCTCAGACAATCTTCCATAAGCTTGAGTCCTTCCCACAGAACCTGGTGACATCACACAAAGAGCGTTTCACTCATGCCTGTGTTTTGAATGTGTAGTTTGAATCAAATATACCATAGTGCAAGTCACATTTACTGAAATGATTCAGAAGGGGTTATGATGCTAAAATAGAGAAGTAGTATATCCTCATGGTGCTGTTCGAGTGCATTTCCTGAAGGAAGCATCTGCTGTTAGGAAAAAGCAATGAAGAAATATAGTCAAGAATCATTTTTTTTCTTCCATCCTCATAATCATATTTAGAGGCTTTGTCACACACACTTTTGGGTTTTGTTTGCCTTCACTCTACAATTAGAAATGTGTACGCTGTAATTTTAAATTGATGTAATGGTACAGTTGGTACAGAAAGGTACAGTTTATTGTTTAACTGTAAGTTGCCATATATTGTGGAAAAATATATTTGTTTTAATGGACAATAAATTAAATTTTTCTGCAAAATACTGTAAAAATGTATGTTTTTTGTTCTTGTAGTCAGTTATACATTTTCATGTTCTATCTATCTATCTATCTATCTATCTATCTATCTATCTATCTATCTATCTA
>NW_015541005.1:1589884-1596127 GCF_001515605.1 Sinocyclocheilus anshuiensis | reverse complement strand
AGTTTAGACTCATCTATCTATCTATCTATCTATCTATCTATCTATCTATCTATCTATCTATCTATCTATCAATCAAAGTTTAGACTTATCTATCTATCTATCTATCTATCTATCTATCTATCTATCTATCAATCAAAGTTTAGACTTATCTATCTATCTATCTATCTATCTATCTATCTATCTATCTATCAATCAAAGTTTAGACTTATCTATCTATCTATCTATCTATCTATCTATCTATCTATCTATCAATCAAAGTTTAGACTTATCTATCTATCTATCTATCTATCTATCTATCTATCTATCTATCAATCAAAGTTTAGACTTATCTATCTATCTATCTATCTATCTATCTATCTATCTATCTATCTATCTATCAAAGTTTAGACTTATCTATCTATCTATCTATCTATCTATCTATCTATCTATCTATCTATCAAAGTTTAGATCTATCTATCTATCTATCTATCTATCTATCTATCTATCTATCTATCTATCTCAGTTAATTAAAGTTATGATCAATATGCCACCAACAGTGTTGGGAAGGTTACTCTGAAACGGGGTGTTGTATATTTCTCCTCCCAATTCATAAATCAAAATGTTACCTCATCAGGCACATGGTCCGAGTTTTAACACTCTTGCAGAGTATATTTTTGGACATGATTTCTATAACAAGAATATGATACATTTGACAAGGAATTGATTGAAAGAAACGTTTCAAGCAAGAAGATTCAAACACACAACTCTGATCGAAACCATTTGGCGGAGTGCGCGCGAGCTGAAGCATTGCCAGTCACATCTATGATTTATTAGAGATTTATCATCGAATGGCGAATTCAGAAATAATCGCTTTAATAAATTCGGCAGGCAATTATGTAATAATAATAATAATATTTAAAAAAAAACAGCGGTCCGCGCCTGATTTCCACAGAGACATGCAGAACGTGCAGGATTGATATTTTGTGTTTTTGCGGCTTAATACTCACAGACACCATAGTCCATATCGCGTTTTAATTACTGACCTACTTTTGATTTATTCATCCAAAATGTAGCATATTCCTTGACATTCCGCGTAATAGGAGTTCCGTTTTTATGACTGGATTCTACAAACCACTCCGTGTTTTCCGCATCGCGGCTGTATGTCTCAAGAGTAGTCAGTGCAATTTGGGAAAGAAATCAATTAAATCTGAATGTGGACGCCTGTAAATATTCAAATGTAACCCCCTTTGTAATCGTTAACATTTTCATAAGTAACTGTAATTTAATTACACATTTTTTCTTAGTAACTGTAACTGATTACAGTTACATTTATTTTGTAATTAAATTACGTAACGCCGTTACATGTAACTAGTTACTCCCCAACACTGGCCACCAATAGCTTATCTGAAACATTGTCACTGCATTTTGAGGTGATTTTTCTTTCTTTCTTTCTTATACCTTACATTTAACATGATTTGTATGATTTATGCAACTAGAAAAAGTGATGTCTAACGCACAAGTGCGTATTGAGCCACTCTGATCGGTACACAGTATATGAACGAGCTGAGATGAAACGCTCGAGCTTCCCTCATCTCGTCTAAGGTGAACGAATGCAGTAGAAACGCATCGAGTCGAGCACACAATGAACGGTCAGATGAGAATATCGTGAGGTGTGTGTACATGCGTGAGAGCAGCATCTGAGCCCCTGATATCCGAGCAGGCACACTGTATGTAGCCTAATTGATAGGAATGATGAGCTCAGTGGTTTGCGCAGAGAGTGAAGTCTGGCTCTGGAATTCAAACGCTCATACGTCACCGAGAGGCAATCCCTCACAGAAATGATTCAGATCACCGAAAAAGCAGAAGAATCACGCCGCGACAGGTAAAAGCTCCACAAAACCGAGCCGAGGTCACACATTAACCATCCACATCCTGCGAGTTTATGGATATTTTGTCTATTATAACTTTTAGGATTATGTGTAGGCTAAGTGACGGTTGGCGTGTTGACATTTAAATACTCTTGTGTTTAAAACCGATGAACGACTCACAAGATCTGAAGACCGTTGCACTGAAAGCAACATGTTTTCTTCTTAGGGGGTGCCTTGCTGTGAAAGAGGGTGTAATTCTCATTTTCACCTTAAGGATGTGTAACTGACGGCATCCCTCAGATCCAGAGAGGCTGTGGGGAAAGAGGACTGTCCTGTGGTCCTGCTTGCAGATTCACTCCTTGAATTTGTTTCTTGTGGATTCAGTTACCAACGAGCGAGTCTCGCGCTTCTGTTTATCGAGGAAGAGTCATGGATAATTCATAAACATGCAAACCACTGGATTAATTTGATTCACATGGTTCTGTGGTTGAACTTAAAGGATTCGTCGGTGGGAATAATTATCCATATTTCCAACCTGGCTGCTGGTGAGAGGAGGACTGTTGCAATGTCATCCCGTTCAACATCTTTGGAGCTTTGTGGAAGAGGGATGCTGTGAGTAGCTATTATTGTTTTTTTCTCTCTCTCTCTCTCCCTTTGTTAAAATTCGCTTGGTCCATTACGATTAGGTCTCTTAAAGGACACTGAAGAATAGACATAAACGTTTAAAAATTCAGTCTAACCATTCAGTTACAATGAAATTAATTTGATGCAGGAAAACGCGGCGTTTCCTTGCATCATTAGGGATGCGTGGTCCTAAAACAGAGGCATAAAAGGAAGAAAACGGGATTTGATACTTTATGATGTTAGGATGTAGGGCTTTTAAACAGTAAATTGTGTTTTTATCGAGTTATGTGCAACAGCACGCTCTTGTTTTACCTGTAAGAAAACTCGTGTCATGATCATGTGAGCACCAAATCTCAAGATTTTCCCTCAGGAGTGCGCTTCGCTTTTCTGGATAAAACGAGGGAATTTACTTATGAGCGAGGGAAAATGAAAAGCAAAAAGAGCAGAAAAAGATAAACGTGTAATTTGAAAAGGTTGTACATGATAGAGGACTTGTCTGTGCTAGCCTTGATATGTAAGTTAACAGATGAATGCGGAGTTTGGTCGAGGTGTTGATCCAACTTCAAATATCAGGCTAGCCTCCTGAGTTGGTTCTGTTGTAAAGTTCTTGATGCGTATATTTTTTCTTTGAATATTATAGTGTCCTACAGCGTGCTGAGGTTCCAGCTGAGAACGCAAAACGAGACGCGTCGATAGGGGGCGCACTTGCATAATGGTCGTTTTGAGGAAATTAATGAGGTATCAGAAGGAATATTCATCTAGATATATTTCCCATGTAAAGATATCTGTCACGTTGTAAGAACACTGATATCGCAAAATAACAAATGAGGCCAGTTTTATTCACGCAAACAGCAAAATCTTCATAAATTATGCCCCCCCCTCTCTCTAATTAATAACATTAAAATAAAACATCATATAAATGTAAAATGGAATTGTCAAAAGACCTGGCCTCCAGCCAAAGTGCATGCAATCTCAGCTCCACATTCATTAATGTTTGTCACATGGTTCATAATTCATTTGATGATTATTTAATTTTCAGTACGTTCAGAGCATGAACATTGCACATTTTTGCAACCACTCAAATCAACATGATGACATGGTATCTGTGTTGGACAAAATGTCATGTAACATCTTAAAGTACTGATTTAAAGACATAAAACAAGCACACTCTACCGTATTTAAACATCTGTATATATTTAACGATTATTAAATCACTGTAAAGCTAAATATAATCATCTAATCTAAATGCATGTCTGCAGAAATGCATCAAACTTTGAGTCTTAGTCTCTAGAGACAAGCCTAGATCCAATCACACAAAGCATGATATTTTCACCAATCTCTGCTCAACTGCATTGAAACAAATCAACCATTCATGTTTGCTTGCTCTACTGAATTCTTATCAGCCGAAACTGTGCTAAATCTAGCTTGCTCATTCATTTGTCTTTAATAATGGTGATATGATGCATTATTCTTCATGAGGATCGCAGGCTCCAACAGCCCCTGCACCATATGTTGTTTCTCTGCAGTTTTATGCCTTGCTTTACAATGCATCTGTTTGCTTATACATGCTGGCCACAGTAGCAGAGGGCCTGTGAGCTTCCTCCGCTCAGTCAGTCCAAGACTCTTCATGTGATGATGTCAGCTCCACTCTCTTCTGCCCTGCTTGCTGCTCAGATCTAGTGTCACATGTAATATTCATCATTTGCTCATTGCTAGCTATTCATTGCCTAAATTCCAAAATGAGATTATAAAATCCTGCGCTTCTCGCCATTGTTGTGTAACTCAACTGGATCGTATGTAAAATGTATTTGCTTTTGAATGAGTATTTCAGGTAATGTAATTCTGAGCTAAAATAATTATTAAGCAATGTTGCATAAGATTTAGCTATCTGAAGTCATATTGAGTTTCCTCTTTGAGCAGAAACTCCTTGAAGTATATTACATGGTGTATTTTGTAAACCTCTAAATGCATTATATCACAAACAGCCTGTATTATGTGTGTGCTTCTGATCTGCAGGGAATGAAGTCGAGCACTATGGGGTATTCCAGGTTGGTTCTTCTGACTCTTCCAGCTCTCCTTACCCTCATCAATGTCTCACATGCGGCAGAGAAAGTGCCCATACTGAACATTGCCGTGATCCTGGGTCAAACACGCTACATCTCCGATAGAGATATACGGGCTCTGTGGAGCAAAGATGATCCCATTGACGTCAATGTGGTGACCCTGCTGGTGAATGAAACAGACCCTAAAAGCATCATTACCCATGTGTGCGATCTCATGTCCGGGACTAAAATCCATGGGGTGGTGTTTGGGGACGGCACGGACCAGGAAGCCATCGCCCAGATTTTGGATTTTATTTCCTCTCAGACTTTGATACCCATTCTGGGGATCCATGGCGGCTCGTCCATGATCATGGCGGATAAGGTCAGTCGGTAGATAGCATCAGCTCACCTAGAGCAGGGTACATTATTGAATACCAAATCTGGAGCGGAAGATGAGCTTGAAATATTATTGCGATCACAAAATGAGTTCAGTGGGTAAAAATGTGCACTCTTAATGTGGTTTGGTAATGACGATAATGTAAAATAATGTCATTAGTGCAACATGCAATCGTGCCTTAACTGTTCCCCTGACAAATTACCATATGGAGTTATTTCACGACATATGCTTCATCAAAAAAGCTGGAGTAATCACTTTACTGAACCCAATAACAAATATCTCTTTATATTGAGCCATCATAATTTCAATCACATCTGTCATTATGAAACATTTACTTCATATGAACAGCAAAAAGGGTGAAAAAACCCCCAAAATCAGACCTGAGATCAGTTTATGGTACAATTTAAGATGGTAAACTTAGAGAGGTGATAATTTGCCACTCTGTTGACTTCGTTCCATTTTCATTACCAACCACTAACCGCGCATCTGAATCCCCACTTGCTGACTTGCACTGAGTTTATATAATAATCCTGTTTCTCATGAGCACTCACTGCTGCATTTAAATATGTTTACTTGCTTTTCATCTCAGGATGTCGCTGTATCAAATGAAGCAACGTTTTGAAAGCTTATTCTCAGGAGATTTTCTTCAGCGGTACATTAAGTCATTCTAAAGCACTCTGTGTTGATCCTTAAGGAGATAAATGTCTGCACTGCTTTAACTCACAGGGACCTTTGCGTCTTCTTTTATTGAATAATACATCACGTGCATAAATTTTAAACTGTATACTAGCATGTGAGTATGTACTACCAGTGACATGTTGGTGTGAACTTTGCATTGTTTACATACAGTACATCTATGACATGGTAGCATTATGGAATCCCTATAATCCCTCTTTAAATATGCCTTAATTATAATTTGTGTGCATTTTAAATAGGGGTGCTCCGATTGATCGGCTACCGAGCGATCACTATCGGCCGATAATCGCTTTGAGATGATTGATCGGCCGTCTCTAAAAAGGCCAATCTCAAAAAAACGATCTCAAGCTGACTCGCGCACTCTCTTTCTCTCTCAAAATGCAAATGGCTTCAAATCACATCGCGTCTGCACTATAAGTGAGCTGCACGCTGCACAGTTGACACAGGAATTGTCACTTGCACTATCGAGGCAGTGTCGCATCGTCACTAAAGTTTATAAATTGCATTTTTTTCTTTTTAATTCTTGCCAGTGTTTAAACCATTCAATGCTCGTGCGCTTTCCTGGAGACCGTGCGCTCATGCACACTCGCAGCGCACACACATAACGCCAGGTTCACATTACTTTGTTTGCAGTACG
>NW_015541005.1:1583601-1589665 GCF_001515605.1 Sinocyclocheilus anshuiensis | reverse complement strand
GGAAATAATTATAATGCTTTAGGTGAGACATAATTGCACAAACAGCGTGAATGAATCACCGCGCCGCTCTCTTTCTCTCTCAAAATGCAAATGTCTTCAAATCACATCGCGTCTGCACTATAAGTGAGCTGCACGCTGCACAGTTGACACAGGAATTGTCACTTGCACTATCGAGGCAGTGTCGCATCGTCACTAAAGTTTATAAATTGCATTTTTTTCTTTTTAATTCTTGCCAGTGTTTAAACCATTCAATGCTCGTGCGCTTTCCTGGAGACCGTGCGCTCATGCACACTCGCAGCGCACACACATAATGCCAGTTTCACATTACTTTGTTTGCAGTGCATATGTGGTGTGTATTTTTTCCACGCTCATGTTAACGGATTAAAGCGTTCACACTGCACATGGTTGCGGTCTGGCAGTGCGTTTAGGAGCAGTGTGTCTGCAGCAGTGCAGAGATCGTTTCTGCACCGAGTCTATTTTTGCTGAGCTGCAAGCGAAGAATTAAAGTAACAACGCATGCGTTGTTTGCAGTAAATATGAACATGGATTGACACGATTACACCATAAATACATATTATTAAAGTCTACTGTGTTTCACAGTCAACACATATGGCTTTTTGGCTAGGTTTAAAGGGAAAAGAAAAGTAGTTTAAATGTTTTGCTTTAGCAACTTAATATATAAATCTACAAGTAAATGCAAAAGTAAAAAGCATTGAATAATTGATGAAAGATTGTATTACTGTACTGTGTAAAAAAAGAATCACAATGTTGAAAAAGCATTTTAAGTAACAATGTTTGGATTTAAAATCAAAATAATGGATGAATGTTGTGTTTGTGGTAAACAGCCACGGATCAGGAGCATACTCCTGTGTTAAAGCACAGTCCGTGCTGCTTCTGTACCACACATGGACTACATACGCACTGCAAACAGAGTATGTGTGAACCTCACATACAGCTCACAAAATAAGGCTTGCACTGTGTAAGCTATTGTGCAACAATTACACGATTGTAAAAACAAAAATACAGTGCATGATAAAACATTTAGGTGAGATAAATATATATTTTTGAAAAATGTCTAAAAAATGCCCCCCTCCACCCCTCAAATGAAAAAAAAATAAAAATCCTCTCACAAGAGTCACCTAAGAGAGGAATTCATTTTCAAAAATGAAATTCAGGCCCTGAATAAATGTCTAAAAACTTGATTGGATCATCACTATAAATAATTATACATGATAAAAAGAAGTCTTTAAAAAGATCGGTATCGGTGATCGTATCGGCAGATACTGCTTTCTGTGATCGGCGATCGGTGATCGGTGATCGGCCTCAAAAATCCTGATCGGAGCACCCCTAATTTTAAATGCCCTAAATGTTGTATTTTTATGTCGTCATGCGATTTGATTCTTGCCTTTATTGGTTAAGAGAGACAAGGTGAAATTAATGGTAGCTCATGGCTTTTTCATTCTTCAGGAGACAGGAAAGCATACATGTGGTAATTAATGTTGGGCCGCTGGGCAGGTCTTACTTCATTTAGTGCCCATGCAGCAGGATTTGAGTCCAATAAACACAGGGATCATTGGCATGTGTCAGGGGATCCTTTGTTTTATATCTAAAGTGCTGCCTCCCACTGAATGCGGCCAATGCGCAGGCACGCTCACGGCTACTTACGGCCAAAGATCAATTGTCTGTCTTATTGATGTTTTTAGGTTGCTTTTCCATATATCTTCAGCCTGAAGCAATTGATTTAAGACACATGATTGTAATTTAATATACGCAGGTGCCAAGAGAGGCAACATATGGAGTTGGCCAACAATGGAGATGGCCATTTAGGCAATTTAGTTCTTTCTCTCCTCCATCACTGACAGGGAAATGCAGTGATCTGTCTTTCCAGTGTGGATATATAAATTCTGAAGTGCTTATCCATTTATATACCCCTAATAGATTTAGTATATGCACACTGTGGTTCAGACTGAGGTCTTTGCTATCTTTGACACTGGTATAAAAATCCTTTCAGATGATTCAACACACTTTCAGAGGTAGTCGAAAATGAATGTGACCACATTGCCTTTGTAAACACTAATCTGACCTGATGCATCCTCACCTGTCAGTCAACCATTGCACTAAAACAAGGGTTTTAAACTGCTAATTACATGTGGCTTTTAAAGAACTACTTTAATATGCCTGATATCAACCGTGCCATGAAGAGCCTTTGGACATTTCCATTCCACAAAAGGTTTTTATAGATGAAAAAGGTTCTTTAGATTTTTAATTGTTCTTCACACTAAGAAAAAATGGTTCTTTTAGGAACTGTACACTGAAAAGTTCTTTGGAGACCCAGAATGGTTTAAGAGTGAATAATGTTTTGCCATGAATGTTCTGACACAAACATGTTGGTGAATTGTTTTGTTCTGAGCAGATATTCTTATTCTTATTGTGACCTCATTTAAGGCATGTAGAGCACTTAAGCTTTTTATGGACTTGGTGTTTAGGGAGACTGCAGATCATTATGTTCTCTTTTGGATGAGATACAACCCCCAATAGCCTTCAAGTGCTGTCAGTTTGGAGGAGGGACTTGTCACCCCAGAGAAGCGTGTAATGCACGCAAGAGCACACGGTGGTGCAGGGATGGACTGAAAAATCAGCCCGGGACCTATCTTATAATTTCAGGTGATAACAGTCATTCTGAAATATTATTAGGTATTTTAGTTTTACTTCTGTCCCATTTCTCACTGCCTAGAGAAGGCTGGTTTAGACTCTTTGGTATAATTCTCTAGACAACCTACTATTTGCAAGCTGACGCAAAGTATAGAGTTGGTAAACTTTTTAACACCGGTGGACTCTGGTTTTGTAGTAAATGTTTGCATAGGCTTAGTAACATTGTGGCCCTGTATTTTATATACACTACCATTCAAAATGCTCACCAAGGCTGTGTTTGTTTGGTCAAAAATACAGTTAAACAGTTGAAGGCAAAGCTGAATTTTCAGCATCATTACTCCAGTCTTCAGTGTCACCATGATCCATCAAAAATCATTCTAATATGCTGATTTGCTGTTGTGACACAATCAACACAATACTAAGAAATGTTTCTTGAACATTCGTAGTGTAGTTACGGCATCTACCAGCAGGGGCCAACTGGGCCATACTAATCAGCCTTTTGATGTTTACCAAGAAACGTTTAAACAAACCTAACTGTAACAATTTGCTACAGTCCTTATAATAGTTTTGAGTTCTGAATTGGGTCCCGTGAATCATATCCATTGAGCGCTTTATGTTGTTTGTATAAAAATTCATTAACGAAGACATGCTGTGAAAAAGCGCAGCACTTATGTTTACTGTTCACTAATAAGAGAGCATTTATGAACATACGAATTATGAAATGTAATTAACTTGCTGCCATCTTACAACTAATAACCTGCTGTTGCTGTAGATGAGGGAACCACCAAAGGGTGGAGATTTTCAATTAAATTATTAATTAACAACAATGAGGCCATTGTGATGTCACAGCTTTTTTCAAGACCGCCATATTTCTTTTCCACTTCTACTAGTGGGAACAAAGTGGTATCATTCAACTTAGATTGATGCTTTTGTGTATCCACATTGTGTTCATTACTGTTCTCTCTATTTGTGATTTCAGCTAGTGCAAATGTAGCCTCACAATATGCAGGTGTGTCCAACAAAATGCCCCAGTTGTATTTATCTGAAACGATTCTGAGCCACCCTCCTGAACAAAATAATTGCACTATTGTAGAGCAACACAGCAGAGATTGCAAATATCTCCTCAAATGCTAATGTCCTGGGGCCGGATTCATGAAACATTCTTAAGAAGAAATTTCTTCCTAACTGCCATTTTCTTCTTATTTTTTAACTTAAGAAAAAAGATAAGAATATTTTATATTCCCAAAAATTAATCTTAAGAATATTCTTATCTTTTTTTCTTAAGATTGTTCTTAAGACAAAACTTGAGAAGAATTCAAATTCTTGAAAAGAATCTTCTTAAAAATCAACGTAAATAACGTCTTAAATTTAGGACAGCCCCAGACTGGTCTTAAATCCCAAACAGTAAGAATTATTTAATGAATTTATTGGGTTATTTCAAATAAATTGTTATATTTAAGCATTACAACAACACTAGCTATATATAATACATAGTAGGACTATTAATAGGGATGTGCACAAGTTTTCTGAAGTGACAGCGATGACTGATAATGTAAACAATGATCGGTCATGATTAGCCTATGTGTGACGCTACTTTTTGCTGACTTTAAAACTCAGTAGCAACTCTAAAATGAGTCCGATAGGGAGCTTTAATTGAACGCTTTTAATTTTAGCTTATAAATACGACATAATCTTAGGCAGTATTCAGCGCACATGAATGCGCAGGACGCGTTTGCTGTAGCAGCACGGACACACATACCGGAAGCAGAGGTTTACTGTTAAAATTAAAAAGAAAACAGATGTGATTATTCCTTTAAAAATAAAGATTTATTCATATTTATTAGCAGTAGTAGCATTGAGTCTCAAGACTGCTAAATAGTAATATTAGTGCTGGGCGGTATGACCAAAAATTTATATCACGGTATTTTTCAAAATTATACTGGTTTCACGGTACATGACGGTATTTTTTTTTCATGCATGACCGGGTGTTAACCATATTTTCTACTGATTGAGAGAGGAAATACTGCAGTATATTGACTTAGAATGCCCTATTTTACTGTCATGATGAGTGAATATTGTCAAAAAATACCACACTAAATAGTGACTAAACACGACCCCTTTTAATACATGTTAACCAGGAGTAACTCTCATTTATAATCGTCTGATAAAATCAACATGCATCTACGTTTTGAGAATCGATATCGAATCAACGTCATTTAAAAAAACGATTAATCGGAAAATCGATCTTTTTGCCCAGCCCTACTGATTGCACAGGCGCCTCACGCACACACAAACGTTGCCTGACATTTCAGCCATTCATCCTCAAACTAAAATGCAGTCAACCAAACATGAAAATTACACTGTTTATTTTAAAAGGCCCACTGTAAAATCAGCGTGCAGCGCTAAAACAAACATTTTTGCGCATGTGAAGGATTTTACACGGATAATAGAACATGAGTTGACATTTGTATGCTGTTTATAATGAATGCCACTATAGCCTAATTTGTGTTTTATTTTATAGTTTAATATAACATTTTATAACTACTTATTTTTCCTTCTTGTTCTGTTCTGAATACTGTTAAATTTAAAATATTTGTTGTAGAGTGAGGGGAACTAAATATACTGTTTATATTTACCAGTATTTTAATGTACATATAAATTATATAAATTAATGTAGCCTAATTGTTTGCAATTACAAGGAACCGTGGTTTTTTTAGGGGCATGATATTCAAATGACGATTGTTTTCTGCCGCCACATTTATCAACGTGCGATCATTCGTATGATGAGATTGGCGGCATAAGTTTGTTTCATGACTCACACGTAAACTCTGTCGTAAGTTGATTTGTGCGCACAGATCTGCGCTTGTTTCTACGTTAGATTAATAAATGAGGCCCATTGTCTCTAGCTTTTACCTTAGAGGAGTTAAACCAGCCCTCTACGAACACCTTGGCAATTGGGCCCGCAGAGAAACAGACTGAACCGCAGAAAAGCAAACTCGATGAACGCTTTCTGTGGGCCAAGTCGCTACGTCCGCGCCGGAGCCTGCCGTTTTTTCCCGATCTCCACACCGAGGTGTCGAGATCGTGGAAGAAACCATTCTCGGCCGGCTTATTCGTCCCCGCCTCTGATTACTATGGAAATGTGGCTGGGTTGAGTGAATGCAGTTATAGAGAGTTTCTATAGCTCTGGGGGCTGCTGGGCGGGAGCAGCCCCAGCCGGGTACCAGCTCCTTATATAGGGAGGTCCAAAAACAGAGCGTTGCCTCTCGCGCTCCCCTGCAGCGGGACCGAGGCTGGCGGCGCTCTAAGTCGGGGGCTTCTAAGGCGAGACCCGATCTGAGGGTCGTGCTTCAGTCGAGGAAGCCCTCGACGAAGCAGTCCTGACAGACGTAAATCCAGGACTGCTGAGGGT
>NW_015541005.1:1579876-1583518 GCF_001515605.1 Sinocyclocheilus anshuiensis | reverse complement strand
AAACGGACCCCTTTCAGACAGTGTCGCGTTCCGAACGTTGTTTAAGTGACATACACCGGTATTGCGGTATTTAAAAAATTCATATCATAACAAAAATAAACATATTCATATTCGGTATGAACCGGTATACCGCCCAGCACTAATATATATACACACATGTATGTTTGTAAAATGGCACAGTTTTATAAATATCTACTAGCGGAGAAAGCGGTAGTTCTTAAAAGCGGAAGAATTCCAAAGGAACTCCGTTATTTTGACAGCAAAATACAACAAAGAATATCGTTTACATGTAGCGCGCATAGGTAGTGCGTCAATTCTCTCTCTCCCTCTCTTGCTGCGTGTGTGTGAAACAAAGCGACGGCGAGTCGTGCGCCTTCACACTAGAGTTTACGGGACGTTAAATACAGGTGCGTTGCACATCCATTCAGATGAACTGAAAAACAGCACAGATCGCTTGGCGGAGAGTGAAACTCTGATGCGCTCAGTCAGAGAGTGTTCGGCGAATGAAAATATATCTGAGCTAAATTTATACTTAGCCTCCAACTCACACACTGGCGAGTAAAATCTGAGAATTTATTAGCAATTGGCTAATATTAGACATCATTTAGTCGCCAGAGTGAAGATTTAGTCGCATATGCGAGTGATTTACTCGCAATGTAGAGGGTTGTAAACATGGCTGCCTATTATCATTCTTTACCAGCATCACAGAGATGGTGGCTTGAACAAAGGGTGCGGAACTCATCAGATCACAGCAGATGTCTGTGGGACAAGTGTTACGACACTCTCTTGATTATAGTTGTGCTTTCTTGTGTGCCTGGCTCCCATAGACAGGACAGCAAGAGAAAGAATTTAATTAGCTAACCGCTATTTCCAAGGCAATAAGGCTTTGCGCAGTGGTGCTGGAGAGTAATGATGAAAGGAAGCACTTTCCCACAGGAAAATCACAAATGAGATCTCTATAAAATCTCAGTTGTTTCTCCTACACTGCAGTGGGATTGTATGAAGAACAAATTGAGAATTTAGCTATATGCCTGATTGCTTAAGGATACACTCACAGGAGATCTCAAAGATTTCTCACATTGGGTCTCAGCAATGTCCCACAGGTAGTAAATTGCATAATATACGCTCAAACAATCTATAAAGAAGGGCTTTCACACAACCTCACCTATTGTAATTTATTCCTGTGATGGCAAAACTGACTTTTCATCAGCCATTATTCCAGTCTTCAGTCTCACATGATCCTTCAAAAATCATTCTAATATGCTGGTTTGGTACTCATTATTTTATTATAATGAGCGTCAAATCAGCATCAGATTATTATCAGTGTAGAAAACAGTACTGCTTAATATTATTGTAGAAACCATGATACAGTTTTTAGGATTTGTTGATGAATAAAAAAGTTCAAAAGAACAGCATTTATTTGAAATTAAATTCAATTTATTTAAAATCGAATAAAGGAGTCCTTTTTAATATAAGCATATTGATCAATTCTGTGTAACAAATGTTCACAAAGAAGTTTTGCACTCAAATATGTGCCTACACATGGCCAAGATATCAAAGTCATGAAAAGATTTCAGTATGAACTCAAACATTTATAAACAAATACTTGCTAAACCAAATGAAATGAGATACTGCATGCACATTATAGTTCTTAATTCTTACAGTATCTCAGAAATTGTTTAATTTTTTTTTTAATTTACCTGAGATTTTAACAGAACATAATTTAGAACTCAAATCCATTATGTCTTCTAAGCTACTGTATGAATGAACAACCTTTGAGCAACAACATTTTGCTGAAAGTTAGTATCTGCCCAGTAGTGTTCATTGTTAAGATGGCTGATACCACGTTTACTCAGAAACACATTTTCCATTTCTGCTCCACATGCTCATTTCTAAATCTGTGAGCAGATCTCTTTATTGGGTTGAATTCTACAGAGCTCGTGATTCTAGGCAGTTTCCGGTCTGTTTATGTTGCATGGAAGGCCAGTGTTCAGAAAATGCAAGGAATAGTGGGTTAACAGCCCATTAAAAAATCTGCATTTAATTCTTCTTTTGCCATTATAAGTAATTGTAGAGCTAATTTTGATGCTCACAGGCCTCAGTCTGGCAATAATATGAGTCCAAACGGGTTTTTGTTGCAAATTAAACCATATAAAATCAGCCAGGAAGCACTTGGCTGAATTGAATTGAATGGAAAAACAATCAGCTACTGTATCATACATTAATGCCATGTTTTCATTTATTCCCTCCTGGAGGCATAAACAGTTGTTATTTGGAACGATTCTGAAAACAACCTTCATTAATTCAACTAATATAATATTTGAGAAATAGAGATGTATTCACTGGGATATGGCATACTGCAAATGTTACTTAAAGGTTTGTATTTTTTTCCAGTATTAAAAGTACTTCCTCTTTTATCAGCAAGCTGCAAAGACAGCAATTAGTAAGTGATTTGTGGGTTGATGCAGCAACATTGGGTCAATGAATGGCATGAGATTTGGGGTGGGACTGTCTGTTTGACCAATCGATGGCAAATGGGGAGTGTTCAGGACCTAAATTGTTATAAAAAATTATAATCATTATTTTTGCAGACTCATTTGGTTTTGCCAAAGCTCTCATTGTGATATCTGATTTAAGAACTATCTATTTATTTGGTAAGGTAAATAGGAGCAAACAAGTTTGCTGCAGTCCTGCAGCTGAAGGATTCCCAAGCAGCTGCAAGCTGCACTCTGTGCTGAAAATGTGCCATTGACCCCTGGAAACGCTGCAGTTCAGATTTGCTGATGTCACTATTAATGAAGGATTTTATGAAGACAAGGTAGTTTGCACCAAAGCAATCTAGGGTCACAGGCTAGTCATCTGTTGTTTCATTCGTTAAATGCTGCAAATTATTTACCATCAATTATGAGGTAAATGAAGCCTCTGACATTTATTAGACAACAAAGGTCTAGCTGAGAGATTGACCCCACAGCTACTCTTATGTAAGGACAAATCCATTGGAGGGTGTAATCACACATTGGGCCACTTGCTAACAGCGGACCTTAACAGCCAAACTGTAATCTTACGTAAGGCAGGCTGGAGGTACAGGGCGGGCTTGAAAATGACAATGAATTCACCGTGTTATGAAGCTTGGCTCATTAATTAAAGACAGGTCAGTGCAGCTGTGAAGGGTGAGGCATGAGGCAGATGTTTTTCTGGCTGCTGCAGTGTTCTTGTTTGGCCCGGTTAAGGGCACACAATGTTAATTTGATTGCTTTACTCTCTTGCTTTAAACAGTGTATGAACACTATATGATTACACTGTGCTGTAAATGCATTTCATTGTATAAGTTATAATTTGAATAACTTCTAGTGCTGTCAAACGATTAATCGCAATTAATCGCATCCAAAATAAAAGTTTTTGTTTACATTATATATGTATGTGTACTGTGTATGTTTATTATGTATATATAAATACACACACATACAGTCAATATTTTGAAAATATTTACAAGTTTATACATTTATATATTCATATTCTTATATTTTATATGATATATATATAAATATATTTAATATATAAATATAACATATTTTTCGTAAATATATACATGCATGTGTTTGTATTTATATATACATAATAAATATACACAGTATACACACA
>NW_015541005.1:1571972-1579618 GCF_001515605.1 Sinocyclocheilus anshuiensis | reverse complement strand
ATCCTTAAATTTCTATTTCTATTTCTATATATATATATATATATATATATATATTAGTGCTGTCAAAACGATTAATTTATAAACAATAAATAAACTAATAACTAATAAATTAATAAACAAAAGTTTTTGTTTACATTATATATGTATGTGTACTGTGTATGTTTATTATGTATATATAAATACACACACATACAGTCAATATTTTGAAAATATTTACAAGTTTATACATTTATATATTCATATTCTTATATTTTATATGATATATATATAAATATATTTAATATATAAATATAACATATTTTTCGTAAATATATACATGCATGTGTTTGTATTTATATATACATAATAAATATACACAGTATACACACATATATTATGTAAACAAAAACTTTTATTTTGGATGCGATTAATCGCGAATAATAGTTTGAGAGCACTAATAACTTCATTCAAAAATAACAATTCAAAAATAACATTTAATTACCCTTTTGACATTCCAAACCCTTGTGATTTTCTTTCTTCTATGGAACACAAAATTGACATTTTGAATAATTGTATTCTTGCTAATTTCCATGTAGTAAAAATTAATGGGAACCGGAGCTTTCAAGCTTAAAAAATGCAAAAGGTCCATAAAAGTGTCACAAAAGTGTTGCAAATGATTAACTGTGCATTATATTTTTATATTTCTATAATGTATTTAAATATAATATATATATATTTTAACATTTTTATATAAGTCTCTTGAAGCCTTGCTGAATTAAATTTGATTTGTTTCCTTCTCAGATTCAATGGCAATCTTATGAAGTTATGTATCGCTGTGACCAGATCAGTTACATTTGTGAACAAATCATTTAGACCAGTTTTAGATCAACATTTCATCAAAAAGTTCAGACACAAAAGACCTATTCATTCACAAATTGGACATGAATATGACAAGGAGAGCTAGGGCAGATACCAAGATTTTCATTAAATAATGTCTTAAATTTCAGTCTGTTTCACACACAAAACTGTTGTATGACTTCAGAAGACTTGGAAAATAGTGCATGTATGAACTACTTTTATGGTGTATTTTTTGTAATTTTGGTGCTTGACTTCCCCAGTTCTCATTCACTTTCATTGTCAAGTGCCGTTTTATGTTCACTGAGAAAATAAAGTCATACAGGTTTTGAATGACTTGGGGGTAAGCAAATGATAACAGAATTTTCAGTTTTGAGCGAACTGTCCCTTTAATGATCACGATAGTATTGTCACTATTGGAGTGCAAAAGTAGAATAACAATCATCCAAGTCCTGAAGCAGAGACTGAAATGCTTCCAACCAGAGTGCGACAAGCATTCAGACTTCCCCATTACTGAGTGCCAAAGAATTGTGCATGCTTTGCATCAAACTTTTTAGTACCTGATACTGTATTTTAGGCAGAGGAGAACTGCATCTTCGCAGCATGCTGTTTGGCTTTCATGCGACTGCAAAATGAATAAAGCATTCTTCTGGACTTGCTTGTCCTCAGCTGAGGCGAGATGAGAGATGCACTGCAGTGCTCATGCAGCGAACACAATTACATCAGAATACACTCCTCCGTATTGGTACAATTCCTTGTCAGATGCAGTGAAGTATGTTCAAAGACAGAAAATGGAAGTGGATGGCATGAATTAAATATATTTTTCTCTGTGCTCCACACATTCATTCGAACCACTTTTTATTTACGATAGCCCAGTGGAAGTTACAAGATTGTTAATTGCTCACAAAAGCAAGACATAGTCTTGAGGAAGATTGAAGACGTATCCCTGGGTAAATGAAGGAACGGTACTGAGTGGCATTGTTCTCTCTCTGCAGAGCTCAGGCTATTAATGTTAAGGATGTTGAACCTGCTCTGGAGTCTGGAATAGGTCCACTTATTCAAAAGAACACTCACATGTACAGTGTACTGAACCAGACCTATGGTGGCTCTGCTAAATTGTTTATAGAGAACCATTCAAGGAGACTTTTCAAACTAGATAAGATGGCAAAGAATAACCTTGGACAGAAAGCATTTCATTCCTGAGGCTGTTAAGCATCATGAGCAAACCTTTTTCACATTTAGCTGCATTTGCTCCAGGCACTAGAGGCTGAATTGAATAGAGGTTATCCAAACAGCATTATTGCAAATGTATTACAAAAGCGTGTACTTGAGGATTTTGGTTGGATAATTGATTAACAGAGACTTAACATCTTAATCGATAGCAAGATATTGACCTGTTTTGTGCTCAACGGGAGGTTCGCTGTGCTCAATTCTGAATGGCCTGGAGCAATGTAAGTTAATTTTTTTGGCTGCTTTTTTCAGTTTCACCATGTAATATATATGCACATAAAAAGGTCAGTTTGGGACAGTGACCATCAATGTGCGCACAGTCTTATTTTTTTTCTCCTGAACCCATGATCTTTTCTAAAATAGTCTCACGCCTTGAGAGTAAACTAGTTTTTGTTCTACTTCTTCCCATGTTCCTTCGTTCTCAATACATGGACATGCCTTAAAAATAGGTCCAAAGGTAGCAAAGATAAATGACAAAACAGCTGAGTTTTTCAGGGTCAGCTTTGACAAATGAGGCAGCGGACTTCCGGAGCTCCAGAGACTTCCACAGTTAGGTCGCTAATCTCAGGAGGTGAAGGGAAATGCATTTTTGTTATGCTGGAGGCAGCAGTCGAGGTCTTGAAATAGTGCTATTTGCTGATGTTAATGTACATAGCTGTACTTAGTTGTCAGGGATGTAGGGGATAAACATCAGACTATGGTTTAGATTCGATGAAATTCTTGTTTCTGGAACCTTGACTGGTTTTTGTGTGCAACAAAAACCAACGGCTTTCAGCACGGTAGCATGCGAGATTCGTGACAGCCCTCTTTAGAAAGGAAAGTGTAGAGGCGTTCTGGTTTATAAAGTGGCCTTGAAGATGTACGGAACATTGAGGGGAAATGTCAAAGAGTTTACTTCATCGGTAGAGTGACAGTGTATGGCAGTCATAAGAAATATTGTACGACGCTACAGTATGCTGCGTGATGAACGAATGAGAAAGAATTTGTAAGAAGCAGCTTGTTCACTGTAGCTGAAAAGAGCGATTATGTGGCTGACAAATAACGGCTTCCCACATTACTCAGGTTCTGAGGTGGAAAGATGAGCCTCACACTTGAGATTTACCTCAGTGTAGGTCAAATAATTGAAAAATCGACTGTTCACATGTTATAGAAAGATATATTTGGACCACACAGAAAAAAAAAAACTCTAAACAAATTATTAATTCTTAAGTTACCCTAGAGAAAACTAGATAAATAATAATAAGCAAAACTAATATAAATCATTTTAAATGCTACAAATGAATTTAGGCATCACACCATTATAATGCAGAGCATGAAAATTGGATATTCATTTTGAGAAATGTAAGAAACATTACATTTAACAGTGGTATTAAATGATCTGTGTTTTCAAATTGATTTATTATTGAAATAATAATGTTTCACAAGAAAATAACTCATACAGGTTGGAAGTGAGTAAATTATGACAGAATGTCATTTTTTGATCAACTGTTATATCCTATAATGATATATATCCCATATCAACATAATCTATATTCACATAATCTGTAACAAAATCTTTAATATTCGGGCACTGTAGTGAATGAAAAAATGATTAAAAACAGCCCTCAATTTGGCCTCAGAAGTCATTTTAAAGCATATTAAGAAAAAAGTTTGGATGTCTGTGAGTCCTCAGTCTGTTCAGAAATACAGTCAATGAAGCAAATCAAAGGGTGGGTGTTGACACGCTTTGAAAATCCAGGGTTACTTTAACCAGGTGGCGTATTTTCAGCATCAGGCTGGCGGCAGTCCAGGCACACCAGAGGACTTAAACACAGGTTCAAAACCAATTACCTTCACAGGAGGTGAATGATAAGGGAACACTTAACTGTAAAATATAAACTTTTCAGAGGAGATTTATTGGATTAGGAGGGAAAGAGGCACTGTATGCCCCATTTTATGTCTAAATTGAGATTCGAAATAACAGATGCGCTGCAAAGATGACAGTTTCTCTTAGAAGTGTCTGTGATTATTGCCAGGATGGTGCATATTGAACTCCTCAGAAGTCAGTTTGAAACATGTGTTTTGCCCCAAATGGCTGAAGTCTTTACTGGAGTTTGGTGCATAGAAAGCGGGCCCAAGGGCAGAGCTGTGAAATCTTCTATGCCAGCTGAGTTCCACCCCATACAGGCAGCTGTCGTAGCTCGGTCGGACTGGCTTTGATCTGTATTTTGTGCACGTGTAGTGGAGAATCGGGGCAGAGTCGTGTCAGAGGTAAGTGTGTGTAAGGTTAATGGTGTCACTGAATCTCTGCCTATGGTAATGTGACTTAAAGGGGTCATATGATGCGATTTCAATTTTTCCTTTCTCTTGTGGAAAATAATGTGTTTTTTTAACTTTAAACCGCATAAACACATTTCATTACACCAAATACACAAAATAATGTTCTTTTTAGCAGCATCATATGACCCCTTTAAGATTTTTAATTAAATTCCTTGTGACATTCCCCTTAGCCAGGCAATAGATGCTCGTCATGGCTATTCATGAGGCACCTGTGTGTAAAAAGACCTGTTCACAAAATCAGTGCAGCTAAACCAGAAGAAAATTGTATATATTCGCAAATTTTCTTTTCTACAATAAAACCATATCCAATGTCTGCTACCAGAATTTCATGAAAAAATATTGTACCCAAAAGAGAGGAAGGGACCAGAATTGGCCAATAGCAGTTATTCAGCAATGCATTAAAGTGAGGCACTCGTTACAAATACATTAAAATGTATTAAATGTATTACAGTGACAATGTCACTGTAATATATATATATTAGGGATGTGCATCTCATGACTGAGGCCGATACGTTACGCATCTCGATACATAGCCAACGATACAATACATTAAAGATACATATGAAGCAGCTACCAATGCGATGCGATACGATTCACCCCTGTTATGATGCAGTGCGATCCAATTTCGATTCGATTCAACACAATGTGATTCGATGCCTCAAGGCCTGTTTCATAAAACAAGTTAACCAAATAAGCCAGGCTTATTTCAGTTAGTCTGACTCATTGTCAAATGATTTGGTTCCATAAAGCAAATTTAACATAGATCAACTATGACAGCTGTAGGCTACCTTTGCAGAACATATAGCAGAACAGAATATTACAATCAAAAATTGCTCTTTAACGCATTAAAATAACTAAATTAAAATGAAAATAAATAATAAAGAAAATTACTTCTAAACTGCTATAAGAAGCACACATTAACTCATTTGAGCTTAGTAATTAGTACTGAACTAGCTTACATTTGATTTACCCATTACAATAGTCCCTTTACAGTTACTGCTATCATAAAAATACACTTTTATATGTAGGTTTAAAATTCTACAAAAGACACATTTAATGTCCAAAAACAATTTTTTTTTAGCAAAATGTATATTTTACTCAGAATTATTGCGCTCCTATTTGATTGCGCGCCGTCTGTTTAGCGCGCATGCGTGCAGCAGCGCTCGTTCACTCGCGTCAGCCTTGCCCACTCCTGACAGCAAAATGGATATATTTGCATGACTTTCTAACATTTACAGATTAAAAATATACCTGTGACATGTCAGTTATGCACTGAGAAAAACACAATGCCTCAAATGCATTAAACAGCACAGATATATTCCTTTTTGTCATGGTGGATCGATTTGATCCATGATCGACATTAAGGGCTGCTTAAGAATAAGCGTGCACAAATTAGTGAGATTGTGTGAACTTAATTTGTCGTTTATGGAACCGCTTTAGCCCTGATTGATTTGTTAGGTTATTTCAACTAAAGTCAGGTTTTGGACTTTAATCCCAGTTTTTTCTCTGGTCTCCGTGGTGTTGTGATTCGTTATATTCACGCAGCAGTAGCGGTGATGAGAGAACACGCTTGACAAACAAATACATAGATCACAGATTATTGGTATATATTTATATCCACAAAAAAATATTAAGCATCACAACTGTTTTCTACATTTATAATAATAATAATAATAATAATAATAATAAATGTTTCTTGAGCACTAAATCAGCATATTAGAATGATTTCTGAAGTGTCATGTGACACTGAAGACTGGAGTGATGATGCTGGAAATTCAGTTTTACCAGATAAAATGTATTCAAATAGAAAATTTAAATTTTTCGCAACATTACTGTTTTACTGTATTTATGCTTAAATAAATGCAGGCTTGGTGATTTATATATCAGCAAAGCTTAGCGTAAAGGCATTATGACATGTCATTAGCACATTTGCAGCCTGTGAGTCATATGTGCGTCAGACATGCATAGACAGAAAAAGATGTATGTGAGGACATGGTGGAGCTCTGCTGCACTGGAATATAATAATTATGTATATATATCACATTTTTCAGTTAGATAAAACATAAAAATATTCCAATCCAGCAGAGCTCCACCGTGCCCTTGTCGTCATGGCATGTTCTCACATACATCGCTCTCTTTCTATGCATGTCTGACACACATATTACTCGCAGGCTGACGATGAAGTGCTTAAGGTTACAGCAAATGTGTTCATAAGCTAATGACATGTCATAATGCCTTCCTCATAGCCAGTCATGACCTTGTGCCCATGTGTCACAGGTTCATGTTGATGTCTCTGCGCTTACAGGGTGTAGGAATGTTCAGTGTGAAACATTGAATTATGAATACCCAGGATTAATTGTTAACCCAGTGTGAAACGTGCAACAGGATAACTTGGGATTTGTTTAGATTGACCCAGGGCTGACTGTTTTAAGTGTAAAGGGCCCTAGTGTGTTTGCGTAGAGCACTGCGAATCACCCATTCACATCTAAATTCAGTCCAATTGAGTAGCTACCTTATGGAGATCATCTGCTTTAATCTGAAAATCTGTCATCATCACATACTGAGCCTCCTGTTGCTTGAAACTCTTTTTTAAAAAAATCTGATTTGATTTTAATTTTCAAATGGAGTTGATGATTATCCGTGAATAATAATTTTGATGTTTGTCATACAAAGCTATCAGGGATGTACAATATATCTGTTAATATTAAATTTTCCATGCTCTTTCCCCCCTTTTTATATTTAGATTATCTTTGTCATCATTTAACGCTCACTTAAAGCTAATCTTTAATAACACTAATAATTTGATAACACAGTTAAATGTGTTCTTTAGCAAATCTTAAAATGAATTGTATTTTTTCATACTGTAAATTGTAATGTTGTACTGCCAAATTTCAATTTTAGCATTAAAAATAACGTCTCGGTTACGTATGTAACCCTCGTTCCCTGAAGGAGGGAACGGAGACGTCACGTCGGATGACCGACGAATTGGGATCTCGCTTAGAGGGACCAATCTACTTCGAGTGTAAACTAAACGAGCCAATGCACATTGGCATGCGATTATTGCATCCAGCTGCTGCTGATCACAGCGTGAGTATAAGTAGGCAGCAGATGCAACGCATATTCAGGTTTTCGCTGAGGAGCCGAGCCGGTGACCCGGCCGCTCAGCGGTGGTACAGGAGCTGTGGCGATGGGACGTGACGTCTCCGTTCCCTCCTTCAGGGAACGAGGGTTACCATACGTAACCGAGACGTTCCCTTTCAGTC
>NW_015541005.1:1571591-1571896 GCF_001515605.1 Sinocyclocheilus anshuiensis | reverse complement strand
TTCCTCAGAGGAATCGGCCAAGGAGGGGCTGTCGCGAGGAGCATTAGTTCCGGGAACCAGGTCCGGGTAGGCCAATAGGGCGCCACCAGCAGGACCTGCTCCTCGTCCTCCCTGACCTAGCACAGCAACTGTGCCAGAAGGCTCACTGGGGAAAACGCATACTTGCGAAGGCCCCGCGGCCAGCTGTGTGCCAGTGCGTCCGTGCAGAGTGTTCCCTCGGTCAGGGAGTAGAACAACGGGCAGTGAGAGGTTTCTGGAGAGGCAAACAGGTCTACCTGAGCGGCTCCGAAACGTCCCCAAATCAG
>NW_015541005.1:1566791-1571421 GCF_001515605.1 Sinocyclocheilus anshuiensis | reverse complement strand
TTGGTCCCTCTAAGCGAGATCCCAATTCGTCGGTCATCCGACGTGATGTCGAGAGTGACCGACTGAAAGGGAATTGGTTTTAGTTTTTATTGATGTTTTATTTATTGATGTTTTAGTTTTATTTTAAATGTATTTAGACTAAAATGTATAGACATTTAACAATAGCCATTTATCGGTTATTGGCCATAATGTGAAAATGATTATCAGCATATTGGCATAAGTCATCATTTTACTATTGGTGCTTTCCCAAAAGCTTTCATATGGTTTCAGAAGACTTGAAATATAGCACATCAATTTTATGTTATGATGCAAATTATTTTTTACAGAAACACCAAAACCAGAATTAAAGTTCATTAAGCCGCAAATTCATAATTAAAAAAAAAAAAAGAATTAAAATGTATTTAATGATCAAACAACACTCAAAGAAAACTAACTTATAAACATTTAAATTGCACATATATTTGATATATGACATATATTTTCAGTTCAATGGAAAAAAGCAAGTCATACGGGTGTGGAAATGACCAGAGGAGTGAGTAAATTACAGATTTTTTTTTAACTTCCTATTGCTATAATCTATTACTTATTGTACACTTTAATTACAATGCTTCTGCATCGTAAATGATCAGTTTCACACATATCAAATTGCTGTACATTAACATCGATATATATTTGCTACATAATACATAAAGCAATAGTTTGTATTAGGCTGGCATAGATCCCAGGCTGATTTTAGTCCCAATCCCTCCTTGGTTAAAAAAACAGTAAGTGAATTCTCAGCTCCCCCGGTATCTCCGCTCTCTCTGTCTGACTTTGTCAGATGTTCTTCTCCCCTGTGGCAGCTCATCGAGTTTCCCCCAGGGGACCCCCCTGTGCCTTTCAACACACTCTCTCTTATCTCTTTGTCCAACACACGGACCTGTTTGGATTCCTTAGCTCCTCGCTGCCTCTAGCATGTCAATCACTCTCTGGCACCCTGCACTGGTGATCAGACCAGAGCATCCATCAACAATGACGGAAAAAGTAGAGGAAGCTTGGAAGAGGAGTAGGAGAAGAGGTTATCTCTGGCAGGCTGACTCGTGTCATCACCTCTAACCTGCAGACATTACTGGATGAAAGTGGAATGAGGGGGGAAAAGATCTAATGCTCAGTTTTTCATTCAGATTGCATGCTGAACTTTGGCGTAATTGCCCTACGAAAGCCAAGGTGTAACAGATCTGCTTAGAAATGTATTACGGAGTAAAAGAAGCAGCCTAGTTCGTACTCCATCACATGACCCCAATTTAGCTTTGATGAGATCCCTCATTAGCGGATCAAGTCGAAATGTCTTGGTACCAGCTCTGATCTACACTATTCCCAATGTTTCATAGCGGCTTTTGAGAAATAAAGGATGTTTCGGCTTCTGGGTTAAGAGAGAAATGAACCACGGAGACGGTAAGACGTGAAGTGACATCACCGCGTAGGGACCTGCTTAAAATAAAACAGTCCATCAAATGATTGTACTGTATGTAATCAGTTTAAAGAGCAATACAAAGTGAATTGCTGAGTCATTGTGTAGAAACGGCTTCATAGGTTTAGTCTAAAGACGTCTGTGGGAGGCTGTTCCGATCCTCTCTTTTGTCATGTTCGCTGTGCCGTGCGCTCCTAAGCATTCTGCGTTTGTTCATTCACGACAGTTGCGTGGAGTTATCTGGAATGAGTGCCTCATTGTAAACAAAATGAAATGCGGTTATTGTAGCTCTCAGAGGATTTAATTTTCTCCCGTTACAGGCTGTAATCAGAAAGCCTGCTGCGAAGAATCGACTTACGGTCCCTTTGAAACTTTGCTGCATAATGCGTTCAGAAATGACTCAGCTTTGCAGCCTGGCTGAACTTATTGATATAAGAGTACTAACATTTGCTGCCTCTCATTGAACAGAGGCTCATAGTTTATTTTTTTTTGTGATGTGAACTGGCGCTTGTGCGGACAGGCAGACTGGAGAATTCGGGGTTTTGATTGATGACCGTGGCTGCCTGAGTGTGTCCCTCGCAGACATGTGACAGAGGTGAGTGGTTTAACACCTGCGCAGCATATCACAAGACAGCAACCCCACTAGCATCAAACGTCTCGGTGTCTAGCATGGCTAAAGGTGAATGATTTTTTGTTTCAGACCAATATACATAAATGCTCATTTACAGTAGCAGTCAAATATTTGGACTCACCTGACTGATTTTTTTTTGTTTGTTTCTGTTCAAACTTTTTTTTTAATGTTTAAAGGTAATGTGCGTAATTTTGCACCACTAGTGGCACCAAACAGAATTACAACCTATTTGTTTAAAAATCTGCAAATATTGCATTAAAAAACTAAATGATTAATTAATTAATTTATAATTTATATTTAAAGGGGTCATATGATGCAATTTCAAATTTTCCTTTCTCTTAGGCGGGGCATAGAGGAGAAACAATAATGTACAGTATGTGGAAAATAATGTGTTTTTTGAATCTTAAATCGCATAAACACATTTCATTACACCAAATACACAACATAATGTTCTTTTTAGCAACGTCATATGACCCCTTTAAATACATGGATTATTTCTATAAATACCTTTATTATTTATTTAAATTCATTCATTATTTATATGAATTTTAAACACGTTTTGATTTATTTGTATATTTTAATATATATTTAATAATCAATTTGAAAGTTTTATTTAGAAAGTTTATTTTAGAATGATTGATTTCCTCATTTTATTGTGCTTCTAGTCCTCTTTTTCTTTGAAAAACGGAATTTTCTGTTTCTGATTAAATTTTAAATGTAAGATTTTTTTTTAATTAATTGAAGCTGTAGCCCAGAAAAAGAGTGATTTTTAAGTATATAAAATACAATATAAAATACATGATACTGATACTGATACTGTACATGCACAGGTGCACCAGTATGAACAAACAAACACATTAAGGCAGACACAGCGTTTCTACTCAGTGTTTATGCAGTTTTGCTTTGACCGTACTGACCTGCTGGTCTGCTAGCATATGTGTGACCATCAAACATTTGGCATTTGAATGGTTTTGTCATGGTGACCAGACCAGGCATTGATCCAGTGCCACTGGGAAATCCATACTCCACAATTTAATTTGATCGTCATTATAAAGAGAAAGACAGCGAGCACCGTGTGTACTGGGAATGTTGTTTTCATCAGCCGATAATTGAATTCAACAGATGTAACTACATCCATCAATCTGTTTTTTGTCCTGGCATATCCTACCTGTGATTTTTGCTTGTCTTCGCCCCTCTATCCTACCATACGCCCTATAAGCAATGTTCCCAAAATGGACCCATTATGACTGTCATCCCGCAGGAGATGTTTTTTCCAACTGGATGGATCCAGTCACCTGAGCTCTGTTTCATCAGCTGCGAGCCATTATTCATCTGTTTCTCTTTTGTTTCAGGTACCTGATTGGCTCATTGCGGGTGTGCTTCACTACTTGTTCAATGAGACAATGCGATGGCCTCCACTGATTGTGTGAGTGTGTGTGCATCTCCCTCACGCTTCCCCAACGTTAGCCAGCCTAAACCTGCCGTTCCTGGCAGATTAATTATGAGTGAGGTCAACACACCTCCAGATGCATCTGACGGCTGGGAATAGATTGTTCTCCGTGTTCTGGAGGTGTCTGCCACTGTCGAATGCTCACAACTGAGTCACAAGTCATGCTCTGTTTTGGGGGAAGCTTTCTGTAAAAGACAAGCTTCGTCTCTTGATGAAAGAGCTTCATGATTCTGCCAGACCTCATGCGAGGAGAGCTTCAACCGCAGGAGGTCTATAAATACCTGTACAAGGTTTCGGTTAGCATTCACATTTATTTAATGGCAACCGCTCGGCTAGGATTTCTAGTAGTATGCAGTTGGAAATCTGCCATCTTTGCTAATGGGCACCCATCTATGGACACAATTGTTTTTATGCCAATTACCTGAGCTGTAAATGCAACAAATTGGGCACAGGTAAATGTACTTTAAATTAGGGCTGTGACAGTCGCCGTGACAACCGCATCACCGCGGTGGTCGGTTGCCACCGCGGTTGTCTACTGCCACCGGCAGTAGTGCACGTGACATCACGCATTTTATAACAAGCATAATACGAAGTTTTGTATACAAGTGTAATAACAGTAATAGTTGCAAATTGTTTTATTTAGACTATAAGTCTATGGTAATTCACCAATTACCTCAAACGCCATACACAGCATTTCCTTTAGATTGGCAGGTTTGAGCGCAGGAAAAACAGTTTATGCTGTTAAGCTGAATACAGTTTATGCATTCAGCAAATTCATTTTGTGTTGGGCAAATGGACCTTGTTGGGAAACCAAATACTACATCGCAGACCTGGAGCCATCTCCATTCATGTCACCCATCCGCATTTGTACAAGTGTCTTCAAGTTCCCGTGATCGCAAACGCCTGGCTGGTCAGGTTTGGTGTGGCTTTCTCCAAACTGGCCAAATAAAAACGAGATGGCGATAAATGAAAGATGTTAAAGGGGTCATATGATGTTGCTAAAAATAACATTATTTTGTGTATTTGGTGTAATGAAATGTTTATGTGGTTTAAAGTAAAAAAAAAAACACATTATTTTCCACATACTGTACATTATTGT
>NW_015541005.1:1554293-1565067 GCF_001515605.1 Sinocyclocheilus anshuiensis | reverse complement strand
AGGAAAAAAAATTAACTTAAATGATTTTAGCAAATGGCTGCAATATAACAAAAAGTGAAAAATGTAAGGGTGTCTGAATACTTTCCGTACCCACTGTATATATACAGTATATAATTTTTTTATACATAAATTATATATAATTAATATTAATTATATATATATCAACACCGTGCCACCGGCGGTAGTTGGTCCATTGCCACCGCGCTGGTAAAAATCTGCCACCGTCACAGCCCTACTTTAAATAAAAATCTACACCCACTCATATATATGTATATACACTCTATAATTCTAAAACAGTAATTTTGTGAAATATTATTAAAATTTAAAATAACAATTTTCTATTTGAATATATTGTAAAATGTAATTTATTCCTGTAATGGCAAAGCTGAATTTTCAGGATCATTGCTCCAGTCTTCACAGTGTCACATGATCCTTCAGAAATCATTCCAATATGTTGATTTGCTGCTTAACAAACTTTTCTTATTATTATCAGTGTTGAAAACAGTTGTGCTGGTTAGTATTTTTGTGGAAACCATGATACATTTCTTTCAGGATTCTTTGATTAATTAAACGTTTATTTGAAATAGAAATCTTTTGTAACATTTTGAATATCTTTACTTTCATACCTGATCAATTGAATGCATCCTTGCTGAATTAAAGTATTAATTTACTTAAAAAATAATAATCTTACTGACCTCAAAGTTTTGAAGAGTAGTTTATATATAAAAAAAAATATTTGCAAAATTAAAAAAAAAAAAAACTTTAATGATTTAAAAATATTTTTTTACCATTCAGTATTTTTTAGTTTAACAATAAACTATAAATTATCACACTGCCTCATTAATTACATTCATTGTGTTAATTATTTTGGACACATTAAACAGTCCATATAAATTACAATAATTAGTGATGAATAATAATGAATAATAATTATTAATAGTAATTATTACTAATTACTATAAATTTTTATTTGCAGCTCTGTTAGTTTTATTTAGTTAAAAAACATAGCTGTTTTTTAAATGGAGAAAGATGCTTGTGTCTAAATGGTGTATTTATGCCATTAACCAGCAGGGCCTATTAAACTGTGCTAGCCAGTCAAGCCTTGACCTCTTAGTAGTGATGCAGTAATCATCAATTTAAGAAAACCTGAAGCTGAATGGCTATTTATTAAGGCTTGCGGAAGGTTTTTTATGCACAGCGAGCTCTGTATTATTATTCTGCAGCCACACAGCCATTGAAAACTTATCAAGGACGGGTCCTGCACTCTTCTTCTGTCTTGCGTGTTCTGTACATTGCAGAGGACCTTAGCATTCAGCAAATATTATGGGGGTGTTTGAAGCAAAGCAGCAGGTCTTTCAATCTTGTTTTTGCTTTTTATCATGTTTCTTGCACTTTTATCTGCAGGTGGAAGTCAGTGCGGCGACAGAGTCTGCCACTTGTTTTGTAGGTGGCACAAATGATGAGAATGAGGTTTTCTCTCCTCTGGCCCTAGAAAAAAATCACCTCACCCATCCAGTAAAGTGTGCGGCCTCTGCCTGGCCTCGATGATGAATGGGGGAGACTCTATCTGTCGCTCGCAGGCTGTGAGACGGCATGTGTGTTTTGTGAGTTTGTGAGGGGGTGTGTGTGTATAAAGCGGAGTGCTGTGGTTATCTGTGTGTATTTTGGAGTGTGTGTGTGCCCTGTGGGCTCCCTTTCCCTCTTATACTGCCGCGTAATTATTAATGGTTCTTGGACAGTGCCAGCTCCCCTCTCCTTTCTGGCTCTGAATATGGGCGGACATTGGGCTCTTAAACTAGAGTGGTTGGCACTAGGGCCGTCTGGCAGGTAGAGCAAGTCATTGGCATGACAGTGAATCTTCCTGTGTGTGTGTGTTGCACAGTGTTTGCTTGTGTTTCTCTGCAGAGTTTAAAAGAGGATGTTTAATGGCTCCATCAGGGCGACATAAAGCTCTCTCTCATCTCATAAAGTGATGGTGCTGGTGTGTTGGGCTGTGACACTTCACTGACTGACCCCACTGAGGTTCAGAGAGGCTCATGTTTTTACCCCTGAGGGAGTTCATAGTCCTCCTCCGATCCGTCAACCAAATGTCTCCTCAGCATCTGTCGACTGATCTGATTACACACCCTTATTTTATTCATTAAAGGTATAGTTCATCTAAAAATGTCAATTCTGTCATCATTTACTTACCTTCACATTGTTTCAAACCTGTATTACTTTTTGTATTTCTGAAGTGAAGGGGAGCTGTCAAGCTTCAAAATTACTCAAAGCACCTTAACAGCAACATTAATGTACTTCTTGAATGAATCATACTCTATATTATGCATTATATTTAAAAAGTTTGCAGTCATGTTTTGAATGAAATAAATACTTTTATTCAGCTAGGATGCATTAAATTGATCAAAAGTCCCAGTAAAGACTTTCACATTGTTACACTAAACTTATTATTCACCAAACAATCCTGAAAAAAATTATAATGGTTTCCACAAAAATATTAAGTAGTGTTTTAAAACTTTGATAATAATTAGAAATGATTCTAGCACCAAACCAGTGTATTAGAATATTTACATTAGTGTATTAGAATAATGCATTAGTGTATTAGAATATACCAGTGAATTATTTATTTATAAATTAATAAATGCATTTATTAAAATATTTTTTTTTTATTGTAATAATATTTCACAATATTCTGTTTTTACTGTATTTTTGATAGAATAAATGCAATCCTGGTGAGCATAAGAGACGTCTTTCAAAAACATTAATATCATTTTAACAACCCCAAATTTTTGAATGGTAGAGTAAGACTTCTGAAGCCATATGATAACTTTGAGGAACAGAATGAAATTTAAGTTGTTATTCACATTCATGAGATAAGTAACAATGCCCAGTTTGTGCCGACCCTAGTGAAAAAAATATACTAAAATGTATTTGAAATAAATTTTTCATTCTAGGTATACTACAAATACATTTATATAATATATACTTAATAAAAATAACCTGCAATTGTACTTTTAGTATAATAAACTGGTATACTGAAAGTCTGCTACATTGGAACAAGCAGTTTTGTGCTCAGTGCACTTTAATTGTGTGGAAGTAGTGCTGAAGTCCAGCTAAAGATATACTGAAGTGTATTTCATTGCGCTAGAGTGGAACTATTGCAAGTATACTGCAGGCACACTTTAAATATCTCGCATTTACTGTAAAGACCGATATTATTAAAAGATCATATAATCCTCATCAATAGTGACATTAAAACACATATTTGGCTTAATATTAAGAAATGTGCATTGTGCAATAAAGAAATACTTCAAATAAAGTTTATTAATAATTTTTATATCAGTAAGTCTTAAGTGATATGTCAATAAATAATGGATTTGAGGTATAATTAGTATGAAATAAATGTATTTTAAATAAATTATGTCATACATTTTTCGGTCACACTTTTTTTAAGGTCCAATTCTCACTATTAACAAACCATTAACTCTATTTATATAATTATATAAATATAATTTTATATATTTTTTTTATAATTTATCAGGTATTGGGTAGGATTAGGGATGTAGAATAAGGTCATGCAGAATGTGCTTTATAAGCACTATTAAACAGCCAATATGTTAATAATAGGCATGCTAATAAGCAACTAGTTAATAATAAGAATTGGTCCCTATACTACAGTGATACTGTTTTTTTTTCATTCTTTTAAGATATTTTAATTTTTCTTTCATTTATTTTATTGATAAAAAAAACAGTCTAAATGATTCATTCACAAATCAAACAAAATCTGTTTCTCAAGTTCAACTATTTATAGTACATTTATAAGCACAGTTATAATTTAGTACAGTGTAGCTTGTGTGGTCAAGCTACAGTCTCAAATATCTGAGGGATTGAATACGTTACATCTCCTCTTTCTTTCAGAGCCAGCATAACAACAACAAGGCAAAGCGTAGTCCAATTAACATACATACACTGGATGAAACTACAACTTTGCAAGAACTTTATTGGTACAATTTCAGGACTTAAGCATTTATGTGACAAATTACTCAACTTTAAGTGCATGTAAACATACTTATTGACTCAATGAATCTGGTCACAGTGGTTAACAGCTCACTAGAGGGCTAGATTAACGGTGAATAATGAAATAACTTTTTCCAAACCAAAATTCTGGAAAAGCGAATAAATGATGACACAACTTTCAATTTTGGGTGAACTATTCTTTCTCAAGTGGCAAAAAATGTCTCGCACACCACAACTCCCTCACACATTCCCATCCATTGATATGTCACTACGCATGCCACCCTCTCTTTCTGGAAGACATGAAAGCCATACATAGACTTGCATCACCCGAGTCCGCCTGCAGGCTCTTCAGAAGCGGCTGTCTGTCTGATGTCCTCTGTGGGTTCGGGATAGTCAGAGGCCCACGTTATTCCTGAATCATTTGTCACTGCAGTAAAGTGCGCTAAGCCGCATGGCTCTGCACCTCCTCCTAGGTTCCCTCACTAAAAGCCAGTGATGATTGCTTTAAACTGGGAGCTTTGCCAGGGAAACCATGAGAATTACAAAATCAATGATTCGCCAGAAGAGTCATTCAAGGGTGCCAGGCTGATTTTGCAGGCTGTTCTCCCGCTTCATTGAGATGGTGGCGTAGTCAAGATAAAGGCTGTGGTGCGTATGGGGAACAGAAGAGAGAAATGAGGGGAGGGATTGTGGGAATTGAAGGATGGGTATGAATGACTGGAGAGCACAGATGAGAACAGGGTGGTGGACTCCTGCCCGGCGTTTCATATACTGTTGTGGAAGCATCCAGCCAATGCTGCTAAATGAAGCATTTAGAAGTCCTCTGCAATATGACTTTCTTTCTTTTCACTTTCGACTTTCGTCTGCTATTTAGAGGTTTGGTGCAGATTTGGTCCATGCCCTGGAGAGTCATTATTCCATCCCTTGCCTGGTATCGATTCTCTTTGTATTGTACCATATAGCCCCTGCTTGACGGGGTGGGTGGCCTTTCGTCGCTAACGGATTTGTTCTTATCTTCAAGGTTGTCTGGCCTCATGGTGGGGCCGACCTTGTGAAAACAGCATGTCCATTACTCCTACTCTGACGTCTCTGACAGAACTTGTTAGTCCAGGCTTCAATCTACAGAGCAGAAACTGCCAGCCCACCAAGATACCACCTGCATCAGACCCTCCTAAATTCACCAGGTCTATATGACTCACCTACACTAGCTATTAGATTGTGTGTCGTTACAGATTTCCAGATTCAATTCGATTCTGATTAAAAGGTTCTCAATTTGTTTCTGATTCAAATTTCGAATAGATTCAGTTCTGTTTCCTTTGCATATATTGTCTATTTTACATAATGCTGTACGTTATACAGGAAAGTGTTTTAGATCAGTTACTCATCTTTTTGAACCATTTCAGAATTGGTTGAATAATTATTTGTTTGTGAATTGCCCAACACTGATCACACTGTATGTTTTTGATTGCTTAAAAGAACTGGTTTATAAGAGTAATTTGTTTGAGAATCAGGGCAGCATTGCTCATAAGAGTTATTTATTTGTGAATCGGACTACAGTGGTTATGTTGTATATTTTTGATTCACTGCTTCAAAAGAGTCGTTTGTGAATCGGGCGATCATGATCTTGACCCTGGCCATGAATGTTTTTGATTTGCTTAAAAGAATGACCTAATAAGAGACGTATATTGTGAATCTGGCTACATTGCTTACACTGCAGGTTTTTGATTCACTAAAAAGAACTGGTTCGTAAGAATAATTTGTTTGGTGAATCAGGATACACTGATTGTGTTGTATGTTTTGATTCACTTGAAAGAACCAGCTAACACAAATCATTTGTTTGTGAATCAGACAACACTAATCGTGCTGTACGCTTTTGATTTGCTTAAAAGAACTGGCTCGTAACACAGTCATTTGAATTGGGATACACTGCTCAAGTTTTTGATTCACTAAAGGTGTAGTCACATTTACCGTTACTCTGCCAAATTTTATGGGTGATTTCCATTCTTTTAGGAATCTATGCGATTGGGAGTTTTGCGTGAGGATGAAAAAGTTCCCCAAGAAGATTTCACTCATTTTCAAGATGGTCATGCGAATGCTTGGTTTGAAAGTGACTTCTGTGTGAGCTGTGCTTCATACATTTCTACACTACTGACAATAGAAAATGGACCATTTTTGTGGCCGTGCCCCAAGAAGTACTAGCTCATAAGAGTCATTTCATTGCGAATTGGACCGCACTGTTCTGTTTGTGTTGGTCACAGTGATTTTTTTTTTGCCATTGTTTCTTAATTGACACGGATAGTTTTCTAACTTGGTTAAATTTAGAAAATATTAACTTAAAAAGTTACCAACATGACCCAAACAGTGTAGTTTTAAGTAACGGGCAGAGCTATACAAACAAAAGTTCAAGCAGCCACTGAAAAAATCAGTCTTGGGATTTGAGATTCCATATTAAAATTACTTAAATCAATTGGGAAAACCATTTTTACCCAGCCCTATAGGCTTCAGACCTTAAAGCTAACATGTTCTGGAAGACATCCCTGAGAAGAGATGAACTGCAAATGCTAACACTCCTATCAGACTTCCTACTGCAAGACAGACTGTGAATTATTAGAGTGATAGACTACATTCAGATAACCCCCTCTAGCTTTTTTAGGTCACCTTTAACCAGTCCAGAAACATTATTAGATGCGATATTGATACCGTTTGTTTTCATGATGGTAATGAAGAGATGGCCATCCAAATATTTCCAGCCTCCAGGTCTTGTGACAGCAGCATTGATTAAAACAAGGCCATGCTGCAGAAGAGGTACAAAATGTTGCTTGTTCTGAATGCCGATAGCATTTTTTGCACAGGATTCCTTTTATAATTAATCTACTTGTCTTCCAGCAAACCCTTTGACGATGTGCTCGATGGGCAGGAAGCATCTGTGTACCGTAGGGACTGCTTTGCACAAGTTTTTTGGGGGGCCAGTGTAAATGGTGTTTAAAGGGGGGGTACAATGCTGTTTACGTAAACGAGGGTGGAACTCCTTATATGGGCATTTCTCCCGGAAAAACGTGCCCGCGCACGCATCGACCAGAGTGAGAGCGAGATCGCGCTTCATCCAGCGGCAGCGCTGCACGGGACTTGCTCGGGAAGAATGTCTCCAAAGAAGTGTGTTTTTGGTTGTAAGGGAAAGATAACTTTGTTCAGCTACCTAAAGAACCCAATGTTATGTAAACAGTGGATGCAGTTCATTTGTCCGGAGCAGCAACGCAGTTTCACAAGCGTGTTTGTTGACGAACATTTTATAAACAAGGCCCAGTTCGACACTGGATTAGCACATCGTTTGATACTGAAGGATGGAGCGGTCCCAGCTATAAAAGATCCCGGTCATGATTCAGAACTGCAGACGGTAAGTGAAACGGTGTCAAATGTCTGTTTTGTTGGCATTCGGCGCTCAAGTGCTTGTCACTCTTTAGCTCCGCCCATGGCGCGCCTCCAGGAGCTCGGCTTTTTCCGGAGAGAATCGTAAAGCTGTATCTTTCCTGTATAAATATGATAAAACTAAAGACTTTTTGGAGATATGAAGGATGCAGTACTACTCTATAGGTACTCAAGATTAACATGAGATTGGGTGAAACTATGTGTGTTATGCTCCCTTTAAATTCTCTGACATTTGAAAGACAATGAAAGGATATTCCTTAGAAAATTAGCATCTTTAATAACACATGAATCATATGGTCTTGTCCTCCAAAGTATCGTTTCTGTTGACGGACAGTTAACTCACCCTAAGGGCTCAACAATAGTGAAACAATGCATGTGACTGACTTTACAAGCCAGCAGACAGAGGGCAAGTCCTTGAAAAGTGCAGTTCAAATTGCCCACCAACGCTTCAGTCATTGATTTGCCTATACCTCACAAAAGAAAAACCAAGACAATGCTACAAGCCACGCGGAGCAAAACAGAGGGTGTAACTTTGCACACTGTCCGTTTGCCCACACAAAGAGTGACAGAAAAAGAAAGAGCCAGAGAACAGCAGGAAAAGGGAGATGACTCACTTCATTTACTGTCAGGCTTAAAAGTGCTCATGCATCTGCAACAGCTGCTCGTCCAACACACGCAACGTTTACAGACAGATTTCAGCTAAATTTATATATTTTTGTCGATTTGCCATTCTCTCTAATTGTGGAGCTCTTTCTGTTTTGTCCAGTGTTTGAAACCAGCTGCCTGAGGCAAGTTAAATAAGAAATCTGAATAGAAAAGGAAAGGAAAATACTGTGGATCAACTCAAGGGTTAGTGCATCAAGAAAGACTAAAGGAGCTCTGAGCCTCATTAAACTTTGGGAGTTATTGAATACAATGTAAGACATAAATGAAAGAGAAACGTCAGTCTATGTCAGGGTTTCTCAAATCTTGCCCTGGAGGGCCAATGTGATGCAGAGTTTAGCTCCAACCCTGATCAAACTCACCTACCTGTGATTTTCTAATGATCCTGAAGACATTGATTAGCATGCTCAGGTGTGTTTGATTAGGGTTAGAGCTAAACTCTGCAGGAAAGTGGATCTCGTGGGCCAGATTTGAGGATCCCTGGTCTATGTCATACAACACAGAGATTAGTGACAAAGTTCAAAAATACCCCCCCCACACACATTTATTTACACCGATCTATTTCATCTTGTAAGTAAATTTAAATGGTTAGTACTATGGCTAAAAGTTTATCTAATGCACCCTATAAAGGGAATGCAGTATAAAGTTCCTCCTACATCAATGTGACCTGTAATTTGTAAATATTTGTACATATGTAGTACAGTTAAGTGTGTAAAATGTAGTTCTAGCACACATACTGTACATAAGTAAAGTATAAACGTCAGTGTATGATAAAACAAAGTGTATTATGTACGCATAACTTTAGATAAGTGTTTCAAAATCTTCTCTCTGTATATGTTTGTATAAAATATGGCCCAATATACTGTGTTAATATAAAAGCATTTTCTGTATTGATTTTTCACATGTTTTATAATCTGTATTTTGAACTATGCATTGCATTGTTTTGTGGTTTAGGGTTAAAGGAAACGTCCATAAACAGAAAATGTACTGGTAATTTTCAGCCAGGACAATTGTTTTTCTTTCAGTGTTTAAGAATTTAAACACTGGTTCTTAATATTTAATTCATTGAATGCATACTAATTTTATCATACATGTAATACATTTGATCATACATGTAATTTAATATCAACTACATATTTTAATCAATTCCATTCCATTAAATGTATTCAATTATTTATGTATTTTCATTCCATCCATTTTCTTCTGACATATACATGATACTTACTGCTAAATCCATAACATCAATGCGGCAGCGCTGCACGGGACTTGCTCGGGAAGAATGTCTCCAAAGAAGTGTGTTTTTGGTTGTAAGGGAAAGATAACTTTGTTCAGCTTCCTAAAGAACCCAGCGTTATGTAAACAGTGGATACAGTTTGTTTTTCTGGGGCAGCAACGGAGTTTCACAAGTGTGCTTGTTTATGAACGTTTTATAAACAAGGCCCAGTTCGATGCTGGATTTGCACATCGATTGATACTGAAAGATGGAGTGGTCCCAGCTATAAAAGATCCCGGTCATGATTCAGAACTGCAGACGGTAAGTGAAACGGTGTCAAATGTCTGTTTTGTTGGCATTCGGCGCTCAAGTGCTTGTCACTCTTTAGCTCCGCCCATGGCGCGCCTCCAGGAGCTCGGCTTTTTCCGGAGAGAATCGTAAAGCTGTATCTTTCTTTTATAAATATGATAAAACTAAAGACTTTTTGGAGATATGAAGGATTCAGTACTACTCTATAGGTACTCAAGATTAACATGAGATTGGGTGAAACTGTGTGTGTTATGCCCCCTTTAAAGGACGTCACCGTCACTGTAAAACACTGCCAGGGGACTCAGGTAATGGGCTCTGGGAATATAAATCATACCGTCCCTCATATCGACTTTTAACATTACGCTCACATCCGCGGCACAAGAGCAGCTAAATCACTCTCATATATGCGGGGCTGTAAATAAATAAACAGAGCCCCGTATTTCTCTGAATCCTCTGGAACGTCTCCAGACAAGGAAATGCGGGACTCTGAGACTGACATGTCTCACTGCTGCACTTTGCCTGATTAATACAACTATTTTTTTCTTTCTGCTTCATAAACTGTCCAGTGCACTTTAATATTAAGATGAACTGGGTCACATATTCCTCTCCTTTAAAACTAATTATAAGCCTTGCACTTTTAAATTATAAAAATGATCTTATCCATTCCTCTCACCATATCCAAGATGACAAGATTAGGAGGGGAAAAAAGAGGGTTGTGCTAGAGGAAGATTTATATCTGTGGAACATGCGACGTATAGACACAGAGCTGTTTGTATGAATTCTTGCTGTACCCGTAACCCTTTTTTTGCTGTTTATGGCTGACTTTAGCTGACTGGCTCTCTCTCTAGACACAATGAGGGAATAAAAGTGTGTGAATTTATGAAGGAGGAAAAGAAGCTGATGTGGCAGTGGGATCCATAATCTCTTTCTGTTTTGTGCGTGTGACCAGGAGAGGGAGAAATGTGCGGTCGTGGCCCTGACTAATAATGAGGAAGACGCATCTTATATGTTCATTCAAAGCCGTTTTTAGCCACGAGTGTAGGACTATTTGTGCTGCAGCAGGCTTAAACTACCACAGTGCGTCCTGGTGTTGCTGTATCTGTGTTAAAAAGCTTTAAAAGCCTTTGTTCATTTTATGGGTCTTCCTGC
>NW_015541005.1:1554040-1554282 GCF_001515605.1 Sinocyclocheilus anshuiensis | reverse complement strand
GTGGTTTTGATGTACTGTTCAACAATATTTTTTCCCTACCCATACAATTCAGTTATTTTTGGTGCGTGTTTTTGAAATTTTAACCACTTATTCTTAAGACATAGAACAAAACATGTTCTTATCAATTGCCTGCCATTCGTTTTTAAAATAATTATGTAATATAATATTTCCAAATTATTCAAAGATGATCACTATAATGATCTTAATGCAGAATTGTATTTATAACAGTACTTTGAACCATC
>NW_015541005.1:1546201-1553916 GCF_001515605.1 Sinocyclocheilus anshuiensis | reverse complement strand
TTAAGGGGGTGTGTATATTTTCCGTACCCACTGTATATATATATATATATATATATATATATATATATAGTAATTGTCTGAGATGGTTCAAAGTACTGTTATTGTTTACTATCTATCTAATTATATATCTATCTTTTTTGCATAATGTTTTGATCAATATAGATAGCGATGGGAAAATGTAAGAAGCAGGAGATACCCAAACATATCTAAAAGAGTACAGACATATGTAAACATATCTAAAGTATCCAAAAACAGTATTTTAAACCAAAATAATTCCTTGATAGATGAACTTCTTCAGTTTTGTAGCCTGTTTTGTTTTGTAGCCCAGTACTCAAGAATCAGTGTAGCATTTCTCTTACTGTAGCCCATTGTGCAGTCTTGTATATCTGTTTCCAGATAGTCTTAGTAGAGAGAAATGTCATAGTCCCCAAGTGCTCATTGGTACTGTCTAAATGACTTGTTCCTCTCGTATCTTTCCAGCCAATATGATGTGCAGGACAAGCAGAACCACTGCCAGCCTCCCTTCTCCTGTATCCAAATCACCATGTGCTAAAATTTGACTTTTCATTACATTCTCATGGCACAATCAGATGCAGACATCGCCAACAGGGCTGCCCTGGGTGCAATCAAGATCAGATGTAATCTTCACAAAATGTCGTATTGTTATTGCAGATCTATCGTGTTAAACTCTATATTCAGATGACAGGGGTCATATTGCTCAGATCCTGGATGCTATTTGCACTCAGCTGAACACTTCGCTGATGTTTATTATTAATTTACCTGCAATTTGCCATACAAACTTCACCATCTTACTTGCAAAAATCATCAATTTTTTAAAACATAATTTGGGCTCTCTGACAGATCTATAATTTAGCAGCTTCTCCTAAAATTTGGCATATTTTTGCAATTATACCTAAGGCCTTAGGTTGGAAGTCTATGAATGTATATTGCATTACGCACCCTTTTTTAATAACTTTTTTTTTTTAATACCAAAGATTTGTAGCTCTCACTTAATAAAAAGAGATGTTTCACCAAAAAAAGATTTTTTAAACATTATTTATTCACATTCATGTTGTATGATTTTAATTCTTTATTGGGAAAAGGTGAAATTTTGAATTCATATCCTGGTTACATTTTCTGCATTATGAAAATTAATGAGAAGTGGGGATGTTAAGCTTCATGATTACATAAAGCACCATAATAGTTTCATAAAAGTGGACTAAATGACTCATATGCTTTATTCCAATTCTCCTGAATCCACATGATTTGTGTGAGGAGAAGACTGGAAAACCATGAGAATGATTACATGATTTTTAATTTTCTTTCATTTCTTTTAGCTACATTTTTACTGTTGAGTCACTATAAGTGCTTAGATATATGCAGCTGTATTCAGTGTTTTTTATAGTGTCGTTAGCAAATAATTAGTGGTGTTAGATGATAACACAAACTTTTAGGCCAATTTTGAGAACAAAGTCACACATTCTTGAAGGTGAAAGTGTGAAACGTACCTTGCAAAACCCCGGAGGCTGCCTACGTCACCCCTGACTTCCTTAAAATGGAGCAAGATGAAGAGCAGGTTGTGCTCACTGCACCAAAAATTTTCCATCCACCCCTTTTTAATAATCCCACCTAATTACTGTTAATGCAGTTAAACCCTTGCGGATATCTTCTGATCTGCTACTGTAAGACCAAACACAGTCTCCAACTCCATTTGTAGGAGACTATGGAGGGCATCAGTGGGTAGTTTGTCATTTTAAAGAGAATCAATGTATGACCAAGGGGTAATTTATTCATCATCTAGGTGCTCGGTGGGAGAAATCGTCTATTGGCAGATTTTAGATTTAGTTAGCTGGCAGTCAGCGTTCAGACAAACGTGCTGTAATATAGATAATGCTAAATCAACAGTCTCATAATATCTCATTAAGTCTTGCAGCTGTTAGTGTACATGCAGGTTAAAGAGAGTCCTATCGCGGGGGTAATTGAATGGTGGTATGAGAGAATGTTGTGGGTTGATGAGGTGACCGGCCATGTTTGTGAACCCCTGCTTTGCTTGTGTGTGTGTGTGTGTGATGTTCAGCGGGAGTGCTGTTGTGTAGCTGTTAATGAATGGGGAGAGAAACACAGCTTAGTCAGTGCTAACAGCAGGGGTGTAAAATGCTGGCTAGACATGATGTATGCTGGAACAGAGGGTGTGGTCATCCGAAGAGAAAGAGAGGGGAAAACTGTTTATTTTTCCCTCAAGAATGAAAGTGGACGTGTAAATGATGATTTTTCATTTTTGAGTGAACTATCCCTTTAAAGTCAACATGTGACACTGTTCACAGTTCATTTTACTTTCATAATCTGTTGTGTTTCTCAGTTAAACTGTGCATTCAATCTGAAAAATGTAAAGCGGGCCCTTTTAGGAATGGTGCATGCATTCATTTGGTTTTTTATTCAGGCAGTGGTTTTGGAAGTATTTTTCTTAGACATTTTTTGAATAGGGATTTCAGAAAATGTTTCAGTTACATTTATGTTTATTCATTTAGCAATCACTTCAAATTCGCCAGTAAAGACTTTGAAGCCAAAAAACAATTAAAAAGAAACAAACAAACCAAATCAAACAAATCAGAATTATTTTTTTATAGTAAAATCATAACTTTTTAAGACTTTTTACACAATTTATAGTCAGTGATTATAAATACAAGAACAATTTATTCTGTTTATTGAAAACTATGAATATACAAATATGAAAGTAATTTAAAAATGTGTATGGAGACTGACTTGCATCATTCACAATATGAATGGGTGCCTATTCATAACTTTCAGTCATGTGACCGGCTCAAAGACTTGGAGGGCAAAACATCCATAGAACTGCAGCACAAGCCTGTCAGTTTTCAATCTGTTTCACAGCCGCAAATAATTAGATCACCTCTCAAAAGAATAAAACAAAGGTACTGTATGTGAACAAAATGCAAGTTTTGGCCATTTGCAATCCATATTAAGCAAACGCGGCTATATTTTAATCATTAAACAGTGCGACAAAACGTTGTAAAAACACTTAAAGTGCCTTAATATATTTAAAACGTGAAAACTATCAATTGTTGAGCTCTTGCTGTATTTTGTGTTTCTATGGTAAAAGTAACTACTTTGGTGGATTATGGGTAGTGTAGTTTTTCACTGGGATTTCTTCAAGTTTAAAACTTGAAATCTCTCTGAATTCAAACGGATTTCTACAGAATCTTATAGTATTAGATATACTGTATTACAGTCAAAGACCTTTTGCTAGGTCTTGGAATGATACATTATTGTTAAAAATCTTTTTTATGGACAAAATGAATGGAATTTTACTTCCAGAACCCTACCGATGATTTCATAAAGAAAAATGGGAATGTAGCCATACATTTTGGAAGGAAGGAGTTAGATTTTTGAGGTGACTCAAAAGGGCACAACCAAACTTGTATGCATTTATTTCTTCTGTGGAACACAAAAGAAGATACTTTGAAAAAGAAAGTTGTGTGTTTTTGACCATACTGACATTCTTTGTATATCGAAAAAAAACATTTAAATTAAAAACAGTCTTCAAAATATATTTTTTTGTGTGTTCCACAGAAGAAAGAAAGTCATAAAGGTTTGGAACAACATAAAGGAGATTTAATGATGACATAATTTTCTTTTTTTTGGGTGATGGCTTTAAGTCTTAATGACAAAGTACGATATCTAAATCCGCTTATCTCATTAACTAATTAGCAGATGTGACCTTTGATGAGTGACAAGCTGTGCTGAACATGATGGACAGGAAATTGGAGCTGGTCAGAAGTTTGGCATTGTTATCAAGTCAGCACTTTGCGAACAGGAGTGACGCTCAAATCCCATTAGTGTATATCTGCAGGGGATTATCTCAGTTCAATCCCTTTCCGTGTTACGATAGAGGAGGCACAGAGGAGATGTATATGACGAAAAGGAACTTGAATGAGGAGGGAGGTAGTAGTTGTTGACAGCGCCATACTGTCGTGCAGTTGATTAGCACTGCACTCTGCAAAGTTTATCTCCAGAAGCGAAGGCAAATTGAGACACTGTTAGAACAGTAACTTCTAGAGATTCACCAAACTCCTGTGGAGGATTTTAACATGTTCCAGAACATGGACCTTATTCACACGGTACAACAAAGCCTCCTCCTCCAGCACTTTGATGCTTCTCACTGGGTCCCTGCACCAGCAGTGCTTTTGTTCAGTGGGAGCCAAATTGTTATTTATGCATGCAACACAGTTCAGCTATAAAAGGAATATTGGGCTGTATCGTTGTTCTTAGAGCTTAATCAATCACGTCTTGGGAGAATAGGCTCTGGGTCCCAGCTCTGGTTATGGCCAGGTGACTGATAAGTAGTAGTGATCATTCTTTTTTCCCCCCCATTACCCCTGTTGAGACTGATGGAGCCCTGTGTTTCCTATAGGGAGCTGTTTTCAGGACCACGGACAGCTCCTGGCCACCCGCTGCTGCAGATTCCACTGCCACTGGGCTTTTATTATTTATGGACATGTGAATGCTTGCCCTTGAAATCAATGCTGTTATTGATTTATCTAGCCGCTTTGTATCTGAGGGGATTTGTAAGAACATATCAAACCTTATAGGAAATACTGTTGTCAAAAGACCCGGTATTTTGGTACCAAGTCGGTACTAATCCTCTTCCAGTTTTGCGAAGTCCGCAGTTTTCCCGCGGAATTGGGCTGCTTTAACACTGTTGCCGCGGGTTGTTTTCAGGGGAACCCCACCAAAACATGCGTATTTTATCCTTATTGGTACCGAATACTGAAATTTTGGTACCATGACAACACTAACAAATATATGCCTTATATACTGTATACCAAGGAGTTGTGTTAAGGGCATAGTTCAACCAAAATAGTATTTCTGTCATCATTTAGCCTACTCATGCTGTCTTTATTTCATTTGTAAAACATAATAGGAGAAATTCTGTAAACCATGTTGATCTTAATTTTCCATGCAAATACAATGAATGGAATTGGAGATTTTACGTTTCCAAAGTGAATGCAGAAAAGATAATAAAAGTATGGTAAAACTATAATCCAAATCTTCTGAAGACTCACAAAAGCTTTGTGTTGGAAACAGACTAGAAGTCAATATTCACTGTTAATTTTCTCCTCTAGTGAGCTGTTAACCGAATCATTGAATCAGTGAGTCAAACTCAAAAAGTGAATCAGTATTGGGTGCATTTGACCTCAGAGACATAACACGCTGCTTAGAGCATAGTGCAATTCATCATATTATGCAGAAATTAACTAGCTGATCACAACTGTTTCCTGAAATCGTATGTGTGATTTGAACCATGTTGGTTTAACAATATAAAACCATCATTAATGACATCACACAGATGATGGAGTAATTACTTCTGCTAATTAATAGATTCAAGATTGAATGAATATCAGATTATTGTTGTAAATACCAGATATGACATCTAAAGTCTACGTAACTGTTTTGTTCTCCTGTTTTGCTTTATTTTCTGATGTTTGATTCAGTCATAGGTTCTCTCTTACTGTACATCATACTACAGAGTTCTGGAGCACATTCACACATGAACACTTTTCAAAAACAGCACTTGACTTATGAAATGACACAGATTTTAATGCATTGCTTATGTCCTTATGAACATAATCTGTTTAAGTCCATGTCATGCTAACAAGAAACTATGTTTCTATTCTTAACCCTCTTAGCGCCAAAGTCGCAAAATTGCGACAAGACATCATACTTAATAAAATAGACTGTAGTTCCTAATATGGTGTAATATCTCATTTGTATTCCCTACCACTAGATGGCAGACATGTAGTACTTCGATTCTAGCCCAAAATTACGTCACCTTCCTATTCAAAGTGTTTGAGGAAAGAGCAGAGCACGTGAGCTATCGTGTCATTGATGCGGAAGCAGTTCAGTTCATAGCGTGCGTGTAAGCTGTGAGATTTGTGAGAGAAAATCGCCAAATGGCTAATAAAAAGTTGTACCGTGAGGATGTGTTGCAAATAGGCATGGACCGATTACCGGTTTCAAGGTATACCGTGATTTGAAAATTTCACGATTTCAAAACCGCTAATATTTTCCGTTATACCGTTCCTGCGGTATGCGCTGTTTTTCATGTCTCCTCAAAGACTGAAAGTGTAGTTATATACTGTATACCAAGGAGTTGTGTTAAGGGCATAGTTCAACCAAAATAGTATTTCTGTCATCATTTAGCCTACTCATGCTGTCTTTATTTCATTTGTAAAACATAATAGGAGAAATTCTGTAAACCATGTTGATCTTAATTTTCCATGCAAATACAATGAATGGAATTGGAGATTTTACGTTTCCAAAGTGAATGCAGAAAAGATAATAAAAGTATGGTAAAACTATAATCCAAATCTTCTGAAGACTCACAAAAGCTTTGTGTTGGAAACAGACTAGAAGTCAATATTCACTGTTAATTTTCTCCTCTAGTGAGCTGTTAACCGAATCATTGAATCAGTGAGTCAAACTCAAAAAGTGAATCAGTATTGGGTGCATTTGACCTCAGAGACATAACACGCTGCTTAGAGCATAGTGCAATTCATCATATTATGCAGAAATTAACTAGCTGATCACAACTGTTTCCTGAAATCGTATGTGTGATTTGAACCATGTTGGTTTAACAATATAAAACCATCATTAATGACATCACACAGATGATGGAGTAATTACTTCTGCTAATTAATAGATTCAAGATTGAATGAATATCAGATTATTGTTGTAAATACCAGATATGACATCTAAAGTCTACGTAACTGTTTTGTTCTCCTGTTTTGCTTTATTTTCTGATGTTTGATTCAGTCATAGGTTCTCTCTTACTGTACTTCATACTACAGAGTTCTGGAGCACATTCACACATGAACACTTTTCAAAAACAGCACTTGACTTATGACAGATTTTAGATTTTAATGCATTGCTTATGTCCTTATGAACATAATCTGTTTAAGTCCATGTCATGCTAACTATGTTTCATGTTTCTATTCTTAACCCTCTTAGCGCCAAAGTCGCAAAATTGCGACAAGACATCATACTTAATCAAATAGACTGTAGTTCCTAATATGGTGTAATATCTCATTTGTATTCCCTACCACTAGATGGCAGACATGTAGTACTTCGATTCTAGCCCAAAATTACGTCACCTTCCTATTCAAAGTGTTTGAGGAAAGAGCAGAGCACGTGAGCTATCATGTCATTGATGCGGAAGCAGTTCAGTTCATAGCGTGCGTGTAAGCTGTGAGATTTGTGAGAGAAAATCACCAGATGGCTAATAAAAAGTTGTACCGTGAGGATGTGTTGCAAATAGGCATGGACCGATTACCGGTTTCAAGGTATACCGTGTAGGATTCCCTCAGGTTGAGTGCAGTGTTAGAGAGTAACACACTCCCTCCCCCTCCTGTTGGTGCGAGTGAGCGGTCAGTCACGTGTGTATGACGGCCGAAGGAGCTTCCTCTGGAACTTACGCGATCGGCAACGAGCCGTTTATTGTTTTATTGCAGCCGATCTCTGTTCTTGACTTGCACAAACTGCGTTGCAATGCATATCATTTTCCAAATGTCATTTATGTGAAAATATGAAGTCTTTAAACGCCCATTAACACAGGCCAGAGACGCTAAAGACGGACGCACAGAGAAAAATACTGTAGCAGGCAGATCACTCACTGTTCATGATGCACGAACTATTGG
>NW_015541005.1:1527535-1545940 GCF_001515605.1 Sinocyclocheilus anshuiensis | reverse complement strand
TCACTGTGACCGCTGCTGTTAAATATTCCTCACTTCTTCTGTTTGTCCGACACCGAGGTGCACCATGAGTGATGAATCCGCATCCCGCCACGACCCTCGCACTCTGCCAACTCGACTAGGACAACATTTTTATTTGTAATAAACACCTCTCTGAGACCTGATTTTATATATATATATAACTATAAAATATAGGCTACTCAATTTTTCTCCCTCTTCACCAGGCACTCATGTCACTTCCATTTCTTTCGGGATAAATTAATGAATTCACGTGTTGTAAATCAGTCAGGCCTATAGCGCACATAGCCCTTAAATTTAGCGATCAACTATGCATATTATAAACTTAACATTTAACGTACAACATTTTTTTTCTATTAAATGATTTTGTCTTTGTTACTCTTAGTTATAAAGAATGGTAGCACATCATTTTTGAATGATTGTCTTCATGAGTTTGTCTGCATCCATACTGCATCCAACAGCAGTGGTCCACTAGCATGCAGAATGGAGGATAGAAAGGACATAGAAAGAAAGCAAAAATAAAATGAGATGGTCAAATAAAAGAAAATGGGTCCAAACTAGGCCTGGGCGATAAAACGGTAACGATATTTATCGACGGTACACCTTCTTCGATATCGATAGAAAATTTTTTCGATATAGCGCACGATATAGGCACGTGCTATGAGTGACTGATGAATAACTAATGAATATTAGTAGAATTGAAAATAAACATTTGCATTTGAATGTTAGGTGTGCATCAGGGAGCGCATTATTTACACTGTCATCAGTGGCGCGCGAGATGCGGTGATGATGTATGTGACGTTGTTGAATTTTAATGTTTTGTTAGTCTACTCTAGCCCACGAGGTGCGCCGCTGCTGTGTTATGCATTTAAAATATTAGAGAAATATAGAAGCTCAATGCGGGATTAAGCAATGCATAAATACATGATGCTGTTTTGTTCATAATTGTTTATGCAATTTACGAAATTATATTTGATTTTTATGAGTTAATTTAGACGTAATGCACATTTTTATAGAGTTACATCCTTGCGTTGACAATTTAAATGCGCTGCATTATTTTGCTCATTGCGCCCTCCTGTGGCCTCGGGAGACAATTAGACCTATACAATAAAGCCCTAATTAATCTGCATATAAAACATTAGAAATTAGATATTTGTTTAATTTTTTTTAGTGTTTGATTGTTAAAACAAAAAATATTTGTTATAATTATAAATACAGTGGTTAAATTAAAAAAAAATTCTATTGCTTTTTGTTTTAAAAAAGGTTAAAAAATGTCAATAATTATCGATACCGAACGATATGAAACATTATATTGTTGATACATTTTTTAGCTATATCGCCCAGCCCTAGTCCAATCTACATACTGATCGGTTCAATTTCAATGCAGCAAAATACATGTAATTGTCACGCCCCTGGACTGTGTTTTTCCCTCTCCATGTGCCTGCCCTGACCCAGTTTTCCCATGTTGATTGTTCATTAGTTCCAGGTGTGTCTCGTCATCCCCTCGTCAAGTCTTGTATATTTAAAGTGAGTCCTGTTCATAGTTTCCGGGTCTGGTATTGAATGTTCATCTTTCCCCGCTACGTTTGTGTTCCTGGTTCCATGAAAGTCCGTTTGTTAGAAGTTTACGCCACGTCTCCTCGTTCCTTGCTCCGTGCTCCTCACAGTAGCAACGGCTTCGTGACAGAATACCAGACCTAAACAGTTACCTCCGTGTGTTCCCTCAATTTTTGCCGGAGCCGGAGCTGCAAGTGACGTCAGTCAAGGTGCGAGAGCCGGCAACCGAGCCCGCCACGAGGGAGAACGCCGCGGACAGAGAGAGCGTGGAGTGGAGCTCCGCCCACTGCACCGCGGCTGAGGGTGAGCTGATTATACATCTGGGACTGCTGGACTTCGAGGAGGACCTTCTAGACTGGGAAAGAGAGCTGGAAGCCGACTTGCCCCCTCTCCTCTCACCTTCGTCCCTGCTGGTCCCGTCCAGCCCCGAGTGGGCTCCCGTTTCCCAGTCCTGCATAGAGAGAGACCCAGTCCCCGAGCTTAGCCCAGAGTGGGTTCCAGTCCCCGAGTTTAGCCCAGAGAGGGTTCCAGTCCCCGAGTTTAGCCCAGAGAGGGCTCCAGTCCCCGAGTCTAGCCCAGAGAGGGCTCCAGTCCCCGTGTCTAGCCCAGAGAGGGCTCCAGTCCCCGAGTCTAGCCCAGAGAGGGCTCAAGTCCCCGAGTTTAGCCCAGAGAGGGCTCCAGTCCCAGAGTCTAGCCCAGAGAGGGCTCTAGTCCCCGAGTTTAGCCCCGAGAAAGTTCCTGTTCCCATGTCTAGCCGAGAGAAAGTTCCTGTTCCCATGTCTTGCCCAGAGAAAGTTCCTGTTGCCATGTCTAGCCCAGAGAAGGCTCCTGTTCCCACGTCCAGCCCTGAGAGGGCTCCTGGTCCCAAGTTAAGCCCGGAGGCTCACAAATGTCCGCCCACCCACCCTCTCCTGCCACCTCCACCGCTGTCGTCTGGCAGCCTTTCAGCGTCGCCGGGGCTGGAGTATCCTTTGACTCCACCTCCAGCCTCTAAGCCCCGGACTCCGCCTCAGCCCGTGGACCTGTCGGCCTTTCCATGGCTCCTAGCTCCCTCCTCTCCGCCGTGGCCCGGCAGTCCACTAGCTCCGCCAGGCTTTCTCATCCCTCCGGCTCCGCCTTGGTCTGGCATCGACCATCCTCCATCAGGCTCCTTCAACCCTTCGGCTCCTCCTTAGTCCTCTGTCGCTCCGGCTCCACCATGGCCTTTCGGATCCATGCCTCCGCGTCAGTCGCCGGCACCATCTGCTCCGCCTTGGTCCTCCGGATCCTCCCTGTCGCCCTGGCTCATCGGCTCTCCGTCTCCGCCTCGGGCTCCTCCACCACCTGCTCTGCCACCGTTGGTCGGCCCCTGGAGTTGGCGGCCATTCTTCCTCCATGGCTCCTCCCTCCGTCGGCTCCACCATGGGCCGCCATCATGGCTGTGGCCTGGGTCCTGCTTTCGTTTGTTAGAAGTTTACTCCACATCTCCTCGTTCCTCGCTCCGTGCTCCTCACAGTAGCAGCGGCTTCGTGACAGTAATCACAAGTGTAAACCTTTGCATAAAAATGTCCAGTTTCAATTGAAGTTGAGCAGTCACGTGTACCAAGTTTTTCTATCCAATGATGACCCAGTTTTTTTTTTTGTGCAGTTTATAAAGAATATATTTCTGGTTTTGACTACACATATCCTGGTGTAGTAAAGGGCAAATTTACACATAGAATTTACATAATCTCATCCTATGAGTGTACTATTACATTTATCTGAAGTGATCGCATCAATTGAGATTATTTTGAATTATGTCTCTCTCAAGAATAGTCAAATGAATGTTAAAAACTAGAAATGTAATTGCAACCAGAATAGATTTCTGTACTAGTCCCATCCCTACTGCTGCATCTCCTGCTTCCCCATTCCCACATTTCCATGTCTAGTTGAATAACCTGAGCAGGGAGAAGTTGTGTGCAGCTTGCTGCAGTGCAGTTACTGCCCACCCCATCTCTCCCTCTTTCTCTCTCTCTCTCTCACACTCTCTCTCTCAGCTGTGCTTTTAGACTGACTTTCCGTGTTTTGTTTTCCCACCACTGCTCTCGCTCGCTGTTCCTTTCTCTAACTGCTGTTTTTGTTAGGAAACAAAGCCAAGGTTTTGTTTCTCCCTGCACCTTTCTCTCTCTTTCTCTTTGCTTTGCTCATGTTCTGCGCAGCCCCTGATGATTTTGGAGCATTTATTGGTTGCTTCCACTGACTGCTAATGTGAGAGAATAACCTTGATATTGTGTTTGTCGGGGGCTGATGCATGTGTGCATGCGTGTGCGCGTGAGTGATGGATCTCATCTGGGACTCAGTGCGGGGTGATAACCGCTTCCAGCTGCTACTTTTCATCCATTATCAACACAGCTGGATCAGCCTCCATCCTCTCTGTCTCCGTCTACGACTGTCTTTCCTCTTTTTTCCACCATATTTTGCTCTCTCATGTGCTCATGCCATTCACACGTCGATCACATGTGTGTTCCGACACCAGCCATATCGAAAGCCGGAGCGCCGTTTTGCTGACTTGCTTTATTTTACAATTCTTGCCTGCTAAATAATTCAGCTCATACATATGTGGCTGCACTCCCATTGAGAACAGTTGGAGTTTTTCTGCTTACCTACATGCACTGCTCAAAGAAAGAGTTGAGGGATTGTATTACATCTGTGTAAACAAGTGCGAGGGCTTTGATACTTCTGCACTTTTCAACTCACAGCCATTTTTAGCATGTTTGCTGCATTGACGTTCGAACATGCTATAAAAAGATCCGTTTGAATGTCTGCAGACTGCTTGCTGAGTCTTTGGCGTCTGAACACTTTAATAACCGTCTCAATTAGTCATTGTTTCGCTTTTCCTGGAGATGTCTGGGCCCTTTTAAAATGACAATCTTCATTTTAGTTTTCTGTGGTGGGACGGAGTTTCTGAACTCTTTCCAAATGAAATTGCAGAAAGTGCAAGAGATATCTATTAGGACTCCCTACCATCAGGGGAACAAAAGTCCATCTCATTAAATTATGTTAAGTCCATTGATTTTTTTTATTTAGCTGCTGTTGCTTTCCGACAGCATAAGCCAATCTCATCTCTGCCTCTGGGATAACCGTAACAGGAGGATTGGGACAGGCAAACGAGACAGAACACCATGATCATTCAAGGGTTTCGCTTTATTCACGGAAGCCACAACCTCTCAGCAGACAGTCGTACTAAAAGCTAACCAAAAGCTCATGAGCCCAAACTGTTTCCTACATATGCTGTATGAATAAAAATGCTGTATATTTTTTCGTGAATCCTTTAAAAAACATTAGAGATGTACTGTATTTATTTATTTGATTTCTTTGATGAATATAAAGTTCAAAAGATCAGCATTTATTTGAAATAAAATACTTTTGTAATATTATAATTGTATTTACTGTAACTTTTGATCAGTTTAATGCATCCGTGCTGAATAAAAGTATTTTCTTTTACATTTCTTCAAAAAATATTGATCTCAAACTTTTTGTTTGTTTCCTTTTTTTACATTCTAATTTCCATCTTTTATACTGTAAATTATAATGTTGTGATGACTATAGTTGTAGCATTTTAAAATGATTTATTTTATTTTATTTTTAATTTAATATTAGTGCTGTCAAACGATTAATCGCGATTAATCGCATCCAGAATAAAAGTTTTTGTTTACATAATATTTGTGTGTGTACTGTGTATATTTATTATGTATATATAAATACACACACATACAGTATATATTTAGAAAAATATTTACAAGTATTTACATGTATATATTTATATTCATATATGATTTATATATACATATATTTAATATATAAACATAACTTATTTTTCTTAAATATATACATGCATGCGTGTCTATGTATATATACGTAAAAATATACACAGTACACATACATATATTATGTAAACAAAAACTTTTATTTTGGATGCAATTAATCGCGATTAATCATTTGACAGCACTATTTAATATTAATTTTAAATTTACATAAGTTGATAAGTTATTGGTCATAATGTCAATATAAATATTAGGGGTGCTCCGATCCGATATTCAGGATCGGTATTGCTCTGATACTGGCATTTTCTGCTGGATCGGGGTATTGGTCAGACGTGACCGATCCAAATCCGATATAGTGCGTTTACTATTCTGTGTTATTGTTAAGCCCCACGAAAGGCACAAAAACATTATAAAGCACCATAAAGTTTCCGTGCACTATATTTCAAGTGTTCTGAGACCGTTCCATAGTTTAATGTGAGGTATGAATATTTAAGTCGTTAAATTCAAGTTGACGTAAACTCTTCTCTCCGCTGCGGCTGTCAGTCATCCTCCATTCAGCATTCAAAGAGTACGTCGCGTTCAGTTACGACAGTCAAGACGATGAAACTCTCTCCAGGATGATACAATGTTCCTATTATTATACTTGATCTGTAGCTAAACATCAGCGGTTTTGCATAAAATGACTTTATCTTGCTAGAGAGTTTATAGCTAATTCTAAATCATGTTACTTTCTTACGGGTGTCTGTTAGAGTTAATTACACTGGAGTACAGAGCACTATGAAATTGTTCTTCACGCGCACAGTAACTGAAATTTAAAACTGTTAAAAGAAAAGGCTCAATAAAATAACGCACAGATTTAATACACTATGCATCAGTATCTCTTCCCTTTGTGCTTTGAACTTTTCTATGCTGCGCGCTGCTCGCTGTGACTCCGTGTTGCTTCAAACGCATCATTCTGCGCACGGGATGCACCTAAGTGCTTCGTGCCGCTCTGTATTGGAGCCTTTCATGTTAATACTTTTGCGCAATGAAAGATTGTTAATAGCCTTTCTTGTTCTGTCTTATCTATCATATGTTGCTGCCTCATTACTGTGCTATAAATATAAAAGAAATGTATTTAATTTATTGCGTATATTTATATATGATTATATTTACTTGTTTTTCATGAATGTATATTACAATACATAAAGCAATGTGTAACATTTTACCAGATTACACCTATTTACTTTTATTTTTTCCCCCACTAAATAATGTTTTTTCTCTAAATGTTTAGATTTTATAAAATTATTGTGAACTCATCATTTTTTGTAGAGTAACTTTTGCTGCTGAATTATCCACTAACCTAGTTTATAATAGGATTTTTCTCTTAGGTTATGATTATATATTTTTTAATTTGTTATTTTTCTTTATAATTAAGTTGTCTATATTTAGTAGATTGTGTGAAATATATAAAAGAGTGATGATCAGGTCACTGATACCTCACTGAGGTATATAAAAAAAAAACTAAAAAAAAACTGATGGTATCGGTATTGTCCGATACTCAGAATTTTTGGTATCAGATCGGTTCTGAAAAAATGGTATCGTGCCACCCCTAATAAATATTGATCAATATTGGCCAGAATTTTAATAATGTTTTATCGCTAATTGACTCATGTGACAGGTAATTGGATCTACAGCAGCGTCCATGCAAGCCATACATTTTGAACAGAATTAGCATTTCCTGGAAATCAAACCCATAACCTTGTTATTGCTAGCACCATGCAGGTGGCACATGTTGCTAGCGATACAGGTGTTGGCTGCTGGCTGTGTGCTGCTTGGAGTCAGCTCTGTGGCATGCGGAGAGCCCAAGGTTTTATATTGTACTAATGATGTCTCTACAGGTCAAAGGAAACGTTCTCCAGCTCTGCTGAGATGTCCAGTATAAAGAAATGCAGATACTTGAAAGATAGGGGGCTTCTCTCCTTCCTGTCCAAGTGGCTTCATTAATTGGTCAGTTTGAATTTAAAATAACTGTTTTAATTAAACACTCTAGACTTTAATTAAACACTCTAGGTCAACACAGAAACGCCGGTCAGAGTCTCCTTTAGCTACCAATCCCAGCATGCCTGCATGTATGAACGCGTAAACCCTGACGACCCAAGCTGGGCAAGTTCAAGTGACCGAGAGAAGAACCTTGAAGTGAAGAGCTCTTAAGTTCCTTAGGTTTTGGTGATCTGCAGCGTTTCAGATCAAGTTGGAGCTGTAGCTGAGTGGTTAGGTGACATTGCTGTGCTGTGATGGTCATGCAGAAGATGTGAGTTTAAGTCTATCATTTTTGTAATTTCTCTTCTGTCAGTGTTAGAAAAATGTCAGTAATCCCTCAAAAGATGACAAACACAAGCTCCCAGCATTCCCTTCGAAACTGGTGGTGGGTCTGCACCATCCCTCATCTCACAGGCCGCTCCTGAGGAGAATGTTTCAATTACAAAGCTCTGATTGATGTTCTCTCTGGTCATCTGGCATGCAGTGAGGCACAATAATCAGAGGATTGCTGTTACAGTGCGGCTGACACCACTGACATAAATGAGCAACAAATCCAATCAAATCCAATATGAGCTGAGCACTATCAGTCCCCTGACGCTAGGAGGGAGATCTATAGCCTTTCATGCCAGACCTCATGTTGGGATTGATGCATTGACTTCAAGTCAATAAGTCTGGATGTTGTCTGAAGAAGATGACGCTCGCTTTTACACTTGAAAACAAATCAGGTTTAAAAAGGAACAAAGAGCTTTTGATTGAGACTGTTTAAGTGCATCTCATGGGAGCAGCTTTGCTACATAAGTGTAAAAATCTTCAAAGTATGTGTGTAGTGTAAGAATGCATGTTGTATAAGTTCTGACGTTAGACGATAATTATTTTCATGTTATGGCTGATAACTGATAGATGGCCAATAATACTATATTACCTAAAAATAATATAAAAATAAAAGTAATATTTTGAAAAGCTAGTAACATTATAATGTACAAAAATATGGTTATATTACATTTAAATGATTAGATAATTGTTAAATATACTGTTTAATTATTTAAATATTACATTTTAATATTAATATTAATAATATTCTTAAAATGTAACATTTTAAAATGTAATAATATAAATATATTATACGTGTTCACTTGTGTTATCTTTGACTAATATTTAAATTTGTTTGATGATCTGAAACATTAAAGTGTGACAAGCATGCAAAATCAGGAAGGGGGCAACACTTTTTCACACCATTGTATAATATCAATCGATTTTACAGATTAATTTTTAAATCAGTAGTATGAGACAATATCCATTATAGTACCAATATGTTGTGTATCCTTGTACAGAAAGATGTATATATTACACTGCAATTATTTTAAATTTCTATTTATTTTATGTATTTTAATTAATATGTGTCACACTCCGCTATTGTGAGGAGCATGGCGGATCAGACATTTTAGGAGGCCGGATTTCAGACAGCACGGGGAGCCATGGAGGAGCGGCCTCCGTGGCCTTGGCCTAGGCACTCGGCCCGGCCTCTACGGCCGGGGCCCTATAACCCCCCCAAAAAAAATACTTGGGGAAAATATCAACCACTAAGGCCCTCGGTGGGCCTGACTCGGGTATTGTGGCCCTCCCTGGGCTTGACTCGGGGACAGGAGCCCTCTCTGGGCTAAACTCGGGGACTGGAACCCTCTCTGGGCTAAACTCGGGGACTGGAGCCCTCTCTGGGCTAAACTCGGGAACTGAAACCCTCTCTAGGTTAAACTCGGGGACTGAAACCCTCTCTAGGATAAACTCGGGGACTGGAGCCCTCTATGGGCTAGACTCGGGGACTGGTGTCCTCTCTGGAGCAAGCTCTGGGGCTGGAGCCGACACTGGAGCGAGCTCTGGGGCTAGGATGAGGGCGGAGAACAGTCTTTTTCTCCTCATCCTCCTTCTTTGGTTAGAGGTGAACGGCGTGGCCGGTGGGCTTGATAACGGTGCTGCCGGCGGGCTTGAGAGTGCCGCGGTCGGCGGCCTTGACTGAGGAACGGCCGGCGGGCAGGATTTGGAGCGGCCAGCGGGCTTGACTTCAGAGCGGTCGGCAGGCTTGAGAATGTTGCGGCCGGCGGGCTTGACTGAGGAACGGCCGGCGGAATTGACGGCGGGCTGGTTCTGGCTCGATTTCCATGATCGCGGGGGAAAAAAGGAAAACAAAAAACTTTCAACATGAAAACAAAAACGAGGAGAAGGGACGCCGCTTACTGTTATTCTGTCACACTCCGCTACTGTGAAGAGCACGGAGCGAGGAACGAGGAGACGAGGAGTTGACTTCAAACAAAGAGACTTTAATAATATCCGAGGAACCAGGAAATCACACGTAGTGGGGAAAGACGACATTCAATACCAGACAACCAAATCAGAATAGGAAACACTTTAAATACACATGACATGACGAGGGGATGACGAGAAACACCTGGGATCAATAAACATAATTAAACATGAGGGAAAACTGGGTCATGGAACACGTGGGGAGCAAAACACAAGACACAGGACTGACAATATGCTGTTTTAAAATATTAACATTTGAATATTACATTATTATTTTAACATTAAATATTACATGTAATGTTAAAGGGGTCATATGATGCGATTTCAAGTTTTCCTTTCTCAGCATTATGCATGAACATTCACGCCTCCTCACGTATACCTTTTCTACACAAAAAGTGTCTCAGAAAATGTAAATCAATATATTGTTTTCTGTGAATGAGTGAGTAAGATGAATTTTGAAGCAAAAACTCTAGACTTCAATATCAGTTCTCAAAAGTCTTGTGAACAAATGTTCTGTATGTGTTTTATGGCCTTATTTCAGTGACTTTAAAATTGTAGTTTTTCACTAAGCACGCATAAACGTTGTTTTCTCAAAAACACAATCACGTACATACATGCTGCTCACATATTATTGTAGCCCAGTTTGTGCTGATTACAGTGTTATTAAACTTTAGACATTCAAATGTTTGTAAGCAACTGAAAAAAGCACAAATGTCAGGGCATGTCAAAACTTTTCCAGGCCCCAAAACACCCTCGGACCCCAGAGGGTTAAAGATTTAATAAATGTTTGCTATTTAGTAAACGTAGTACACAATAGTAAAAAGTGTACAATGAATGAATAAAAAAATAATGGAGTTATTATTTTCTTTTTTTTTTGTCAGTAATGTCAGCCAATAACCGATATGGTACTGAAATGTTGTGCATCCTTTATCCAAACGAGCATTTGTGCAGCATGCTGGGTAATCGGTTTTGTGTTTTTAGAACAGATTCAGGGTTTATGAATGAATTTACAATGCATTGTTTGTCTGACTACAACAGAGAGCTGTTATTTAATTGTGGTACACATTAATTGTCACCATATTTGCAAAGTATTAGGCATGATTAATTTTTTTTTACTGTAGAAGTAACAGATCAGCAGCGCTTATGTTTGACCACTAGAGGGCCATGCTTTCGCTCTCTCATTCTCCCTCTCTCGCTCTCTCTCTCTCTCTCTCTCTCTCTCTCTCTCTCTCTATCCTTGTTCCTGATCTGTGTTTCGCTGGGCTCTATGTGTGTATAAGAAAGACAATCAGCAGCCATAAGCGAGGGAGTCTGCCTCTGTTCAATGCAGTGTGTGTGTGAGTGTGAGAGAGTCAAAGCTATGCCGTCTGAATGCTGATGTCTTACGCTGCAGCAGTGGCCCACTTATCCAAGTAACCTTCGTGCAAGTCTGTCTCTTCCTCCTCTTTCATCACTCACTTTGTCTGACTGGATGCATGAGGAGGGGTGAATCAGCCCACAGGACTGAAATGAGGACGCCTTACTGCTGATGCACACACTTCTGCTCAAACAGCCCACAGCTCTGTGTGTTTGCATATTATTTATGTTTGTGTTTTCCATGCATTCCTCTGCACACATGCTCAAGGTAACGTCGCCGGATATTTGGAGCAGGTTGATCCCAGGCAGCTCGCACCAGGCAGCATCGTGTGTGTATGTGTGTGTGTTTGTGCTAATGGTGACTGGCCCTGGCACATTAGCTCAGAGAAGCGCTGGAGCTTGTGACAGCTGTGCCAAAGGCAGCCCGCATATGTCCACCCCGGCACGGGGAGCGTGGCGGCGGCATCTGGGGTCCACAATCTACTAAAACATCAAATACAAGCATTAAAACAAACCTCTCCTGCAAAGGACACACTCCCTGGGTCTACGGCTGTGTGATAAGACCTTGTCGGGTTGTGTGTGGTTCCCACGGTTATAGCCGAACACTGTACGTCACACGCATTTCACACTTTACGACATAGAAATTGATTTGCGATACAACAAGAGAAGCCCCTGAAGCCTGTGAGATGGTATCTGAGAACAAAGGGAAGCTGTTGGTGTGAAGAGCTTGTGATGCAGTAGATCAGCTCTGGAATTGAAAAAGCTCTGGATCCACGCCGCAAGCGCCGGTTTTATTATCTGGCCAGATTTGTTTCAGATAGCGGTGGTTTGTGTGAACATACGTTGGATATGTAGGAACAAAAAGGTTCAAGGAGAACACATTTAGGATGTGTTTTAGTGTTTGGCTTTGTATCTGCTCTGTCCGCAGTTGGACTGATAGAAAAAGATATTTAGTGTTTTTTCTTTCCTTTACGACCATTTAACTGGGGCTAATAGAAAAAAGATAACGGTTATCCGATAAGACATCATTGTAGTCATAAAAACAGCACAAATGGTTTTAAAAAAGTACTGCCTTACTAAAGCTTTTATGAATTACTTTAAATGGATAAGATGCCACTGATTCATTTTTATAGCGACTCTAACAGGAGTCTTTGCAGCTATGCGGTTGAACCTGCGGCACCAGGTTTATAATACCTGGTGAAAACTAGCCATTCATTCATCTTAATGGCAGTTGCTTTTTGGAAAAAAAATACACATATATACAACTTTTCAAGAGTTTGGAGTGGACTGTGATATTTGTAATGCTTTTGAAAGAAGTCTCTTTTGCTCCTTCACAAATGTCCTATTTTGTATATAGAGAGCAATGAAGCAGGGAATCACTTTAAATCTATCTCCATGTTTTAATGTAAGATTTTCTGTCAAAATGTTTTAACTGAACTTTTTTTGTGAGGGCTGAGACCCAGTGACCCCATGTCAGTCAGAATGATTCAGCATGGCCTTACTGTGTGACTCATCAATAGCATCATCTAGGTGGCCTGTCGAAATCGCTATATGAATGCATTGTTATATGACATTTTCTTCTTGTCATCCTCAACACTACTTCCCGTAACCTCTCTTAATAGAGGGAAGGATCTGTGGGTGGACAAGTTTGCCTGATGTTGATTGTTCTCACAGGAGCGACTGTCTTATCTCATATGATGAGGTTAGCTCAGTCTGAACAATTGACCTCCTTGTTTGAGCACACAGTGCCTGAGATGATAATGCTTGAGTGTCTCATCTTTATAACGTTGAGATTTTTTTCTGTTTACCGCAAGCAAGAAAAAGCAGGAAATGGAGGAACAACTCATTAGCAACCAAGTTTTGGGAAAGTATAAAGAGCCTGCAGACTAAAATAAAAGGCAGGCTGTAGCGCAGTCAGCCTTGCATTGCGAGGCAGCCTTGTGAAAGAATAGGAACCCAAGGGCCTAGCGGAGAGACGGGCATGCTTTAGGGTGGGGGTGGGGTGGGATGTATTGCAGTCTTTGGATTCAGCAAACAGTCCACAAACAAACAGGATGTCAAGAACAGCGCTGAGGCTTTTTTATAATGAAAGGTAGCTTAGTTTTTTATTCACTACAAGACTTTTAAATCTACGGCGCAACGGCTCCTTATCACAATTAATAGAAACTTCGTGTGAGCGCTCTTTCTCCAGTGCCCTTTAAACCTGGCGGTGTTTCTGATCATGAAAGACTTCCTGAAATACTCACAGTCATGTGAGACCGCAGGGAGCTCTCAAAGAGATTTCTTTACCATAGTCTGGCGTTTCAAAGACAGCTTGTAAAATGTACAGGATGCAAATGTACGACATTCATTTGATCATTTGACTATACTTGAGCATGCATGTCCCTAATGTGTCTCTTATCTAGGCAGAGTGTTCAATGGTGCGACTGAAAATCTAGGCCAGAGTGAAAGGCATGTGTTCAGAATCGGAAACCCTGTAGAGCTGGGCCTGCTTCCTGGGCTGGATTGCTATGTTTCTGTCTCTCGTCTGTGATCTGTTCACCAGTGAGTTTAGTTTATGTGTCACTGACGATCCATTGACAGCAAGAGAATGCTGCCAAACTCTAGAGAATCGTCCCTATTACTCAGCTTCGATGCAGCTAAACAGCAGAAAATCATAGAATATTTCTCAAAAAGTAAAATATAGGGCTGGGCGACATGGCCAAGAAAATTATCACGGTAAAATTTAGTAATTTTTCCTTAAAATACATTTCTTAAAAGGAAAATTAATTTCTGCATGTTCTAATGAGTGATATTGTTTCAAATCATAAAACAGGTTTGTTTTGCCTGACTTTGAAGATGAGTATTTTCAGCACAGCTTGCAGTACAGTGCAGTGCTTATTATCGCAGTGCAATAATATTATATATTTTTGTCTCTTAGAAAAGCACATTTGACAGTAGCTTGAGTTAACAGTAGTAGTAGCTTAGTTAGGATGCAGATGTAAATTTATGTTCATTATCAAAAACAGTAACATCTGTAAAAATTGTAACAAAGTTATATATGGTGAAATTGAATTATTCTGACTGAGTTTTTTTTAACATTAACCATTGGTCTTCCATAGCAGCATACATTTAGATCATGATAACCACAGTTAAAACCACACATATAGCACCTCATTACCATGGTAAACATTGTACATTGTACAACACTGTAACTATGATTTCTAGGTATTTGTATGAAAAGTAATCTAAATATAGTAAATGCACAAATGCTACAGCTTAAATCACAAAAAATACTGTAATTATATTCCATTACTCATTTAATACACTTTGCCTGTTTTGTAAGCTTGAGGAAGGTCTATTGACCAAAACATTGCTCATTAAATTATTTTGGATATTTTTATACTGTACTTTCATCCCATGCACCTACGGTTGATTTGGGTGTGTGAGGTGCTATATATTTTTAAGCTTTTAATTTGAAAAAAAAAAAAAAATAATAATAATAATAAATTCTTGAAATAAAACTTTATAAAAATACAAATGTATAAAATTATTATTACTTTTTAAATAATAGATTCTTTGCAGTTACATTTTAAAAAAGGATTTTATTAGTTATGATGCAGATGTAAATTTATGTTCATTATCAAAAACAGTAACATCTGTAAAAATTGTAACAAAGTTATATATGGTGAAATTGAATTATTCTGACTGAGTTTTTTTTAACATTAACCATTGGTCTTCCATAGCAGCATACATTTAGATCATGATAACCACAGTTAAAACCACACATATAGCACCTCATTACCATGGTAAACATTGTACATTGTACAACACTGTAACTATGATTTCTAGGTATTTGTATGAAAAGTAATCTAAATATAGTAAATGCACAAATGCTACAGCTTAAATCACAAAAAATACTGTAATTATATTCCATTACTCATTTAATACACTTTGCCTGTTTTGTAAGCTTGAGGAAGGTCTATTGACCAAAACATTGCTCATTAAATTATTTTGGATATTTTTATACTGTACTTTCATCCCATGCACCTACGGTTGATTTGGGTGTGTGAGGTGCTATATATTTTTAAGCTTTTAATTTGAAAAAAAAAAAAAAATAATAATAATAATAAATTCTTGAAATAAAACTTTATAAAAATACAAATGTATAAAATTATTATTACTTTTTAAATAATAGATTCTTTGCAGTTACATTTTAAAAAAGGATTTTAAAAAGGGATTTTATGAAAGATATTTTGTTTCATTTAAACTTTATTGATATTTCTCTATAGATTTTCTACACATTTGTATGCCATCAATCAGCCATGCTATATACATGAGCATGATGCAACCAACAAAATGTAGTAAGAAATAGTTATTTTCTCTGATTATGGTATTCCTATCATACTTTAGGATCAGCATTAAGAAGTTCAAAATCTTGTTGTACGTTTGATTTGAATAGACTGGCACAGACCGGCCCTCTCCGAAGTTTCGAGCGAGAGAAAGAGTACGTCACGAGGTGCATGCAGCCCAGCTTAATGAAAAGATAAAGGGACGTTGGCCTAGTGCTTGAACGAGGGGAGAGAGACAATGCAGTGGATGTACGGTCTAGACCGGGTATCCCTCGGGGACTGATCTGTCAGTGGCAGAAGAGAGAGAGCTGTTTTTAGATCCTTGTTGGCAAACCTAAAATCGATCCAGGGTGATTGAATTTTCAGAGGGAGGTGAGCGAAGATAAATTAGGCATGCCATCACACAGGCGTGTGAAGGGAGAGGACTGGAAATAGAAATACATCAGATCAAACCCCCTGAAAGAGAATTGCAGACCTGCGGTGGGCTTAAAAGATGCAGCTGTTCACTATATCGGAGACAGAATTCAGCGACAGCTGTAAGAAGATTCATACAGGAATTAAAGAAGCAATGATGTTTGTTTTGATTGTAGTCAGCCTGTAATTACTTACGCTTCTCTGTACCTGAATATAGATACTTCATATGAACCCATTGAACAGTTTTATGCCTGTCTGAATGCGAATGTGATGAGTGACACTATTACTATTATTACTACAATTTAACACGCGAGAATCATATAAATGAACATACCCACTCATTTTGTCACCATTGATCACAGATTGCACAGATTCGCCGAACTGTGAAATCAAATCTCGCTTAACCAACCATTATGGGCTGCTTGGAGGACTGTCAGAAAATCTGTTCACGCTACCCGTGGGACTGACACAGGGAGGCCAGGTAAGCTGTAAATCCGATCCCAGCCGCACGCGGCAGATACAGCATTGTGCAATGGCTTGTGCTTTATAGAGCATGCCACTCTAACAGTCCTGTGGGAACGGGATTACGGCTCAGTTACGACTCTTTCACTCTCCTTCACTATTGATTTACACCATCGCAGGGGTGTGAACCCACGTGGCCATGGGCCACTAAAGGAAATTCTGGGCCTGTTTACACTGTCAAATTTTTTTCCCCCAGTTTACCTAGAAAATGTTCTAAAGCATCTAAAATATTTTATATGACTGAACTGTGATTCCATTAGGTTTTATGAACAAAAGTCATTTTTAAGGGCTAGAAATTGCACTGAAACTGCACATTTTTATTAGGGCTGTCCATTTCAAATGTTACTTTTGGTACAATTAATTATAAAAAAACTACTTAAAAGTACTGTAGCCTTTCTGTAGCTCAAACAGTAGAGCATGGTGCTAGAAACCTCAAGGCCATGGGTTCAATTCCCAGGGAAAGGAAGAACTGATGTGTACTGACTGCACTATCAATTTGCTTTGGATGAAACAATCTGCTAAATACATAAATTAAATACATTTTCCAACTATTGAAGCAATTCAAGCTTCTTCTGTAGTCAGTGCAGTTCTAGCTGTTACTAAAGGCAATGCATGGGCCTCAAAATGGGCCTGTTTTTAACTTGACATCACTTCTTAAAGAGATGGTTGGCCTAAAAAGGAAACTTCAAAGTTTTCACAAGTCCACAATGACTTCAATTTTTCTGCACAAGACGTAAATAGATAATTTGATGAATATCTAGTTGAGTGAAATCACTACAATGACAGGATGTTACTTCAGCATTTAATAAAGCGACCAAGAGTGTCCATAAAATAAGTCTTGCTGATAATTTTACAAACATTCCAGTTGTTAAAACAACCTGATATTTAAGCAATTTTAACTGTAAAATCATTACCATAAAGCACTTCACACTTTAGTCCAGTAGGTGACAGAGATGTTCTCCTGCTTCTTCTGATTTTTCCACACACACACACACACACACACACACACACACACACACACAAACAAACAAACAAAACACAAAAGATGAATGCATGTCTGCCAACTACTGGATTGAAGTCTGAAACACTGGACTGTAAGATGCTGAAAACAGTGAGACAACTAAAGAGCAACTAAAGACATCAGTTTGTAATTGTTGTGACCAGAAATTTAAAAAATAGTGTACTACACTAGTAAATTTCACAAATATTTATATTTTTACAAAGAAACAGCAAGTAACACATTTTTCTAAAAGTAAAATTTTAAAGTAGAAATACCCAAAATCACTTGTTACAATGCATGTAAGCATGGACATAAACAATAAAGTAACCTCTAAAGTCACTTTTTTATGTCTATTATTTCATTTTGAATGATCTTAATTTTGATGGCAAAAATATTGATATATTAAATTAATTGGCATATCATGTAATTGATTTAATCTGAATCAATTGACAGCCATAGTTTTTACTTTTTAACAGTGTGAAGCTTATAAGCGCACACTCTTATCCACTTGCTGGACGAGGCTGATGAAAGAGATCATTTAATTGGATCAACATTGTTGTGATAAAGCGATCATCTCCTTCACCGAGTAAACACAATGTTGTGGCTTGAGCACTTTTCAATATGATGTGAATGCGCGTGGTGTGTCTCACTCTCCTTCAAAGCCAAGTCCTTTCCATCTTCCCAGAAATCTTTGGTGCAAATGATCTGGCCCCAACTGCAGGGATCTTCCAGAGAGAACAAATCACACAGGGGTTTGCAGTGATCGCTGGGCTGAAACTGTAATTGGAAGCTGCAGTGAGCTGTGCAGCATCGGCCGGATGCTCGGTGAGATAAAGCCAGAAGAATCACTCCCTTCCAAGTCTAAACTTCGTCCCCACCTGCTTCCCTCCAGCAAATCACACTGATCTTCAATTTACGGAGCCCCAAAACTCTTTCCATCATTCTCATGCACACCCTCTGTAATCTCTTGTTCCTCTTCAAAAATAATATCCTGAAAGCATTTGTCACCTCAAAAAGCAGTGCACACTATCAGGGCCGCATTAAGACTGCACTGGGCCCCGGGGCTATGACTTACTGCAGGGCCCCCCATCACAATAATGATATATAT
>NW_015541005.1:1525748-1527348 GCF_001515605.1 Sinocyclocheilus anshuiensis | reverse complement strand
TCAAAAGTCAAATATAGAATAAATGCATTTGATTGGTAAACCAAATTCAGACTTTACGTTTCAATTTCAAATGGTAATGCATGGAATTTACGGAAAAGCTCAACTAAATAACAGTGCTAATAAATGGGGGGCGTGGTGGCTTTGGCGATCGGCGCTGCAGTCAATCTACTCCACAGCCAATCACGGGCCCCCTCCTTGCTCGGGCCCTGGGGCTTCAGCCCCGCCTAGCCCTATGGTTAAAACGGCCCTGCACACTATACCTCCAGAGAAAGGAAGATACCCGTTGTGGAGTTTGAGTAATGTTGCTGCCAAGATTAGTTTTTGTTGTTTTGACGTTTGTGTTGGTAAAGCACTTTAATTTTCTAACCATTTCCCAATGGCTCTTTCAAATACCTGAGTGAAATTGGGGCAGGTGTTCAGGACAGTGTGATTCATTGTGGTACAAACCTTCCAGACCCCTCAGAGAAAATCTCAGGTGGTGTGTTGAATCCAAAGCACCGTATCCATCTGTAAACGTGACTCATTGCCCGTTAGATTCATCTTACCAGCATTATTACTGTAAGTGCAAATCAATCCCTACTGTATTAAGTGTGAATCTAAGTGCTTGTGAATGTTAGTAAGGATGTGAATTATGAACTTAAATGTGAAGTTGAGTTGGAGTAGAATTGAGTCACTTTCATCATTTGTCAGTATTAGACATTTCCCCTGGCTGTAAGCTGCTGTTTTGTTGATCGATGTGTGTGCAGCCATTTTAGAAATCTTTCATAAGCTTTCACCTGGTAGTTACCCTGATCCCCAGTGTCTATTTGTTTGTAAAGCTCCGTTAGGAAGAGCAAGTCTCCTGAGCCGCCTATGGTCCACTGAGACTTATTGGATCTGGTGTGTTCTTTTGTAATTGAATATTAAACCCTGTCAGTTGAGTTATTAATGTTTCTCTAACACTCATACACATTGCAAAATGGTTAATAATTTGGTCAATGGTTTAAGATAGTCAATAGCTGGTCTTAAATGGTCATTATCTGGACCAGTTGCATGAGCACAACCATGTAAAGACTGTCTCAAAAACAAGTCTGACCATGTGGCTAACAAGTGATAATCAGTCTTATATTCTGGATTCAAATTAGGCCAGTTTACGTTTTTGCAACTCACTTAAAAAGTTATAACCAGTTGTAATGTCTGATTACTTTTCTTAGGGAATTAATTATTATTAATTCATTCAGGTTTTGAGAGGACTCGAATCTGAAAATTCGAAGTCAACCTGATTAGAACTGATTTCAAATTTGAATAGTTTACACCATATCAACGGTCGTCCTTCGAGACGTTAATGTCCGTGTATCTTAACAATCTGACTATGTGTATTTTCCTTGGCCACAGGTCAATACAATTATGATAATTTGTAAGCTCCTAGCGAGGTAACGTGATCTTGGCAAGGTTTGACTTTAAAATTATATGACACCAGACAATGATTCTTTATAAATGAAACACGAATTTATTGGCTATTCTAAATTACATTGACCTAAGCTAAGACATACACATACACACACACACATACACATACAGTTCTGAAAAATGATGTTAACGGAGTTCTGAGGAAAGCCCA
>NW_015541005.1:1500717-1525252 GCF_001515605.1 Sinocyclocheilus anshuiensis | reverse complement strand
CATATATATAAGATATACAACATATTATTTGTGAATCTGGTTGCCCTGTTATGCGCATAAGTGATTATCTTTTGAAATTGTCTGTTGTAAGTTTCATGTCCCTTTGTCTGTGACAGGAGAAACGCGCTCTTTTCTGAAAGTAGTAAAAGGATGCGTCCCTTTTTTGGAATGCAATTTATGCATTAAACGGTCATGGGGTCCGGGTGAGTCTGTCGCTGGAACATTTCCAGATACCATGTTCTTTGTTCTGTTGTTTATTAGCTGGTTTATTTATGCTGAAGCCGGTCAACGTTACACTGCACATCTGGTCCCTGAAAGCCCGTAAAACAAAGATAGTTTGTATCCTAGTTTGAGTTAGGGTTTAAGCAGTTCAGATGCCCCCTAAGGGATAAGGACGAGGCCTTGACCGGAAGCAGGTCCAGACAATTAGGTGCCTTGTTGATCATTGATCTTCTTTACGACCGCAGATAGCTGGGGAAGAGAGTCTTTAGTTTTTCCGGTGGAATGCGGAGATTCAATCGTTCATTTGTGCGATATTCGCAGAAGCCTTACACAGTATTAACAAAAAAGAAAAAGAAAAAAGATGACTAACTTGTAAGACCAGTCTAAGATGTTTATGCAACTGGACCTGGCCAGTTGCATAAACTTAGCCACCATGTTAAGACTGTGTCTTAAGAACTAGTTTGACCAACTAGCAGCTGCCAAGGGGTAATCAGTCTTACTTTTCCAATACGAATAAGACCAATCTACCTTTTCATAACTGAATATAAAAAGTTATGACCAGTCTTGAAGAAAAAAAATTAGATGACTAACTTTTTAAGACTAGTCTAAACAGTTCATGCAACTGGACCTGGTCTTAGATGTTCATTAGCTGGTCTAAGATGGACATTAGCTGGTCTATGATGGACATTGGCTGGTCTAAGATAAGATGACCAGACATGCCACTTCGCGGGGACACGTTCTGCCCAGGATTTCAAAATTGTTTTAAATTGCGAAGTACCGCGAGAGTGATTCGAAAGCAAATACCGTGAGAGCAAGCCTATAAAGAGCAGAGCCGACGGCTCCTTATGCTTTTGAATCACTCTTGCGGTAATTTCATGTCATACAACGATACATCTGTGCAGCACAAACAGCCAAAACCTGGTTATTTTAGGCAACTTAGAAATCCTGGACAGAACGTGTCCCCGGGAAGTGGCACATCTGGTCAACTTAGTCTAAGATGGACATTAGCTGATCTAAGATGGTCGTTAGCTGGTCTTAGATATTCATTAGCTGATCTAAGAAGGTCATTAGCTGGACTAAGATGTCAATAACTTGTCTATCACAAAGGTGTCCACACCTGCTCCTAAAGGACCAATGACCTAGAGAGTTTAGCTTTAATTTGCACCAACACACCTGACTGGAAGTTGTTGGTAAGTAAAGACTTTGATTAGCTGATTCAAGTTTGTTCTAGTACAGTGACTCTCCAGGAGCAGGATTGAACACCCCTAATGACCAGCTAATAACCACATTAGGCTATATAGAAACGAGCCATGTTTCAAAACACAGCTACCAGCTTAGGCTAAAGCTTCTCCTCTACAATAAAACAGCAAATAAGCCTCGGAGGAGCAATCCATACTGTAGTCTTGAGAGACAGGGGTTGAGAAACATGTATGCGGTAAGTTACGTCACATTCTATACTTCTCTTCACAAATAATTTGATGTATGACACAGTCCTGGAGAACGGAGGGCTCCGTGCCAGCAGGCTTCTTTATTTAGTGCTGCTGTCTCAGAGCTTCGGCTTGGCCCATGTGAGGTACAGCTCCCCACTCTAATAATCAACCTGCTCTGGACCTCCAGTCTGTTTGCTTTCCTGTTTTATAGGAGGCCCTGTCAGTTACCATCACCTTACCCAGTCATACAGGATGCTGTGCTGTCAAATGAAAGGAATTCCTGAGGAAACTCTGCTTTTGTGGCTTTTAAGCAAGTCTTGTCGATATCATCTTTATCATTTTTAAAAGGTTCAAACACCGGTAGAGTGTTTGAAAGGGTTCTATAGTGAGAGAGCATGCGGATGTGTGTGTGAGTGAGAAAGAGAGAAGGAACAGCATTTTGATGGCTTTACACAGGCCTGACTCAAGAAGAAGTGTGCAGTTGAAGGAAAGGAGCATTTGGCAGGGTAAACAATATGCACTAATGAGGTAAAACCACAGGAACAGGTGGCGTAAGATTGGCTGAAATATTGTGCGTGTCAAATCTCTGACTGATTCATATTCTCTCTGTCTCCCTGTGCTCAAGTCAGGTTGTATGCGAGTTGCATTCATGGCTGGTTTTGATTGCTGTAGCTGACAACCACATATGCACACATTCTCACACACATTCACACATTTGACAGCACTGAAAGCAGGGGACTTGCTGAGGGGCAGGATAGAGTGCCCTAGAAGGCCTTGTCTGTGTGTCGACCCAACACTTCTCATTGCCTCACATAGGAGTTCTGGTTTCACCTATGACCAGCAGATAGACTCTCACCTAACTGGTCAACTGTAAACCCTAATGAGCTGGTACATTCATTGCCTCAAAGTAATTGTACTGTATATATAACCCTAATGTTCAAAGTAAAAAATTAATTACTCAATATTTAAAGTTAAGTTAAATAAACATGCTTGTGTAGTACAAAATCAAAAATTCTGCAAACTTATTCTTTGAGCTTTTATTTTAAGTATTTCATTTTGAGTGACATCACTGACAGTATTGATAACTTGCAATTCAGTAAGTAAAATGTTGATTGAATAATTGCTTTGACAGATTCACTGAGTTTATTCAGTAAAAGATTAATCAGGCTGATTCAGTACCATGTGAGTTTTTTTGAATGATTCTTTAAAATAGTCATTAAAGGATTACTGATTGAAAATGGACTTGTTATTGAATCAGATTACTCTGGTTGAGCTGTATGTTTTTGATTAGTGTTGGGCGATATGCTCAGTTTTCATATCATCCTATCGTCAGCCTGTGAGATCGCCAATACACAATATTATCGTGCTAGTTTATTTAATTATTTATTTACTTAGTTTCATTGCCGGAAAGTGAACCAACTCCAGTGTAAGGCTAAAAGCAGCCTAATGTTTTTAATATGACTGAATTTGTATTTAACATAATAACAAATTAAAAAAAAACTTCGTAAGTTACTAATTATAATGCTTACATTTCCTCAGTTATTCAAAAAAGCAGCTACAGAAAATGAGCAACGAACATTACATTATCAAAGAACATCATCACAATCTCAGTCTAGCGTGGTAAAAATTAACAATGTGGTTTCTATGATATCTGGAATGGCTTTATAGTATTTATTTAGTATTAAAACAAATGCACAAATGACCAAAATTTCTGCAATTTTGCCTTTTCTTCACTACCTTAAAGTGATAGTTCATCCAAAAATGAAAATTCTGCCATGAATTACTCGCCCTCATGTTTGTTCCAAACTCGTGTAAGACAAATTAAGATATTTTTGATAAAATCTGAGAGCTTTCTGACCCTCCATAGTCAGCAATGCAGCTACCATGTTCAAGGCCCAGAAAGGTAGTAAGGACATTGTTAAAATAGTCAATGTGACATCAGTGGTTCAAACGTAATGTTATGAAGCTATGGGAATACTATTTGTGTGCTCAAGCTGTGCTGTCTTTTGTGCAGAGCTAATAATGGTCCGTGCAGCACAGTTCAAACGAGTAGCGCTCTTCCACTTTTGCTGCATTTAATAACTCTCATGTGCAACAGAAATAGCAGCACTTATCAGTTATGAAATTGTTGTCACTTGTTTTACTGCTACATCTGGCCTGAAATCCAGTGCTGTCACCTTGTGTTGACATTGTGAAACTGCGTAAATTGTATTATGCATGGCAGGCCACATATAATATATATTAATAGACAAGCTGCAGGCCATTTGAAATTTAATTATGAGCCATAATTTGCAGTACTTTGGACACCTCTGATATAGACTCTATTCTACACGATGTCGACTGTCATTCAACCAGAATTGTCCGCACGCTCTCTCAACATTCAGCCAGATCCTCTATGTATACACAGATAGTTTGACCCCAAGAAACCTCAGTGTGTGCTTTCTACTGTAGCTATGAGATCTTAACTGATCCCTGATCTGTTTCATGTACACGCACACGCTCTGCTGACTGCGTGGTGCTCGTGTGACTCACCGCCCCCTTGGCCAGTGTCTGATGCATTACATAGCAGAGCGCTGGACATGTCCCCTTAGAAGTTCACCTTTAATTGCATGCTTTGTGTGGAGGTTTATGTCATGGAGTTGATGCAGGGTGAGCCCTGTCTCCTGTTGCCGTGCCTGTTGTTTCTGCCAGCTTGCATATGCCAGGACTGCTCAGCGAGACAGAAGCGTCAACACCACGCCAAACTTCAATTGTGAGGTCAGGGTGGGTCTCCATGGGTGTACTGCAAGTTTGTACCTATCAACAAATGTTAGACGTGAGTTTTAGATGCCAATGGGCAGCAAAAAAGAAAGTGGAGAGCAGAAAAAAGTGGGGTAGATCTCCTCAGGCTGTTTGGGCTATAAATATCTGACTCTCATTTCTTTGATTAGAAATTTAGGAGGCGTTTTTTCTCTTTTTCCATCCCTCTCCTGCATCACGCTATCATTTAGGGCTGTGCCGAGCATCTGTGATAATCTCTCCGCTAACACAGCATTACAGGGAGCTGAGCGTGTAGCACAGGGCCGTGTCAGATCCTTTAGTCATGAGAAGCAAATGTTGTCTGTTCGGCTCCGTCTGCCAGGCCCATCCAGTGACAATGTTCATTAGTGTACACGGACACACATGCGCTTACTCACTTTAGCTTTAGCAACATGCCGCTCACTCTTCTTCTCTCTGTGTCTCTTATCTCCCCTGTCTCTGGCTCTGTTCCAAAACCTAGTGTGCTGCCTCGCTGCCTTCTGCCTACATGAACAGCTGCCTTCTGAGGAAGCATCCTAACCGAATGGATCCTCATAAGTGACCAATTCAGAACATTCTACATAGGCAGCGTATCAAAATGAACCAAAGACTCAATTCAAAATGTATTTGTTTTCCAACAGTACGGTACATGCATAAATGTACATAGCACAGACAAATATTGAGAATTAAAAAAAAAATTATATTAAATTGAATAATTATTTATTTTATTATTTCATTTTTTATATGAATTTATTTAATGTTATACTACTGTTTTTTGATAGTCACTAATGCTCATCAAGGCTGCATTTGTTGATCAAAAATACAGTTAAAATAGTAAAGTTGTGAAATATTGATTAGTATAAAATTAAAAATATCCGTTTTATATTTTAATATTTTATATAAATAAAACTATATATAATATAAAGCATGTTCTAAATTAATAGTTAATATTTTAATATTTATTTTAATAATTTAATTTAATATTTTCTATAATTTAAAATTCCTGTGATGGCAAAGCTAAATTTTCAGCAGCCATTAGTCCAGACTTCAGTGTCACATGATCCTTCAGAAATCATTACGATATGCTGATTGCTGCTCAAGAAACATTTCTTATTATTATCAAGGTTGAAAACAGTTGTGCTGTTTCATATTTTTGTGAAAACTGTGGTACATTCTTTGATGAATAGAAAGTTCAGAAGAACAGCATTTATTTGAATAGAGTTGTTTTGTAACAACGCTAAAGTCTGTATTTTCACATTAGATCAGTTTAAGGCATCCTTGCTAAATAAAAGTTTTAATCTATTTTTAAAATACTTACTGACCTCAAACTGTAAATATATATATTCACTATTGAATCATTTATAGTAAATTTCTGTAGTAATTTTATACTAAATCTATTTAGAAAATGTATACAAATAGTATAGTTTAACATTCATCTTGCTTAATCTGCCATCTTGGATAAATTTTTTCTCTCATTGTAATGCATTATATTCCATTACTCTCAGTGCATTAAATGAGGTATCTTAAGAGGCAGCATAATTATGCTACCTACCTTTCAGAACAGCCTTTGCGTCACAAGCATGTTTACGATGCCTTAAAGTGCTGCCTAAGGAGACAGCTCACTAGGTTTTGAAACAGATTTTTTTCCATCTCATTCCCGCTGCCTCCTTCCCAGGAGTGACAACAACCTGACTACAGATAATTATGTGTGTGTGAGTGTGGAGGGTGAATGTGAAATTGGGAGTTTTGGTGAGGCCGGGCATCTGATCTCTGTGTGTGAGCAGGTGAGCCCTCTCTGTGGAGCACAGCTCTTAAAGAACAGCTTGAGCCTGCCGCTCCTCCTCTGTTCCCATGCAGGGAGAGCTTTAGCAACATGCCGCGCCATGGCCCTCTCAAAAGGGGGATTGGAAACTTTGAAGGAGTGAAAGTAGGTCAGCAACTTTTTGCTGTGTTCTCCTCAGTCTTTTGATGTGAATTAAGCAAACAAGAAAAAACATTAAATGGTAATAAAGCCATGTATTATTTGTCTTGCCATTTCAGCATAATGGTGACTTGTTTCTGTGTAATGTTAATTGGCTGTTCTCATTTTTTTTAGTGCTAGAGCCCTAAGGTTAAAGAGGTGAGGTGCACTTTAGCCCCAGTATTTGGGAGATGGCACACGAGGAAGGTTTTTCGGCTTCACCTGTACTTTGAAGTTGCGCTGGCTCTCAGCCGCAAGCTAAAACGTTATAGAGGACAGGACGGTGCGGCTGACCCAGTTACTCTTCCCTCCTTCAGCAGTGCGGATCACAGATGGCTCACACTGCCTTATATAAGCACTTTAATTTACTGTTACTAAATGTTTATATTTCTCTGCTCATGCCCTCACATTGAATGCCACAGGGGGCCGTTTGTAGCAGACCTTTGATTCAATTAATTTTATGAGCGATGCAGAGATGTCAGATCGCTGTATTTCACAGACATCAGACGCATTTCCAGATGCGTTTGCAAAGAAGTCTTATAATGTTAATATGTAGAGGCCTTTTTCATCTTTTTTAAATGTCAGGCTATTTTTAATCTTGCATGGTATCGACTGTGTTGATTCTAGTCCAATTAGACTGTGGTAAAGCACCAGGCTGCAGTAAAAAACGTGATTTTAATAGGTTAATTATGAAGTAGGTCTGAAATTGGAGGCTTTACTTTTAGGCATCATAAATACAGTCTCTGAAACCAGTGTAAAATTTGGCCATCATCAGCATCTGTTTAATGGATGCCAGAAGATTTTTCCATGTTTCAAACTCATTGCTGACTTTCTTCGATTAGGACAGTGAATAATACAATATCATACCAGACAGGGATGGACTAGTCTTACGTAGCAACAAGCTAACTTGAAACTATCTTGTAATCCTACAAGCTTCTCATTATAAAAGTAGTTAGACCAGAGATGGTCTTATTATTGGGAGATATGAGGGTCTGTATTACTTACCATTGGAGAAAGCGTAACGGTCAACTTGTATCACATGTGCCTTGATAACCAATCACATTACAGCCTTGACGTCATTGAATTATAGTCAGAGAGTTGTGCGACAATTAATTGCTGTTTACAGATACTATAGAAATGAATGAGACGTGCCATAAGCTGAATCCCACCTGTCGCAAAAAGTCTGTGGCATTTTTTTTTCAATGCAAACTCTAAAAATAGTTCAATCCAAAACGATTGTTTAGTGTAAAACATGTTGAAGATTAGCTGATAGGTTGCCAGTTTAATAAATGATAAGCTGTTTGCTCACAAAAGCTTGTTTATTCAGCGTGGTGAAGCCTCTCCTCCATAGACATCCATTCAAACAAAACGGCCTCTGGTCTCCTCCCTTTTTTTTAAATAAAGAAATGACTACTTTTATTCAGCAAGGATTTATTAAATTGCTAAAAAAAAAAATTGTAATGTTTCACAAGACCTCAAATAAATGTTATTTCAAGCTTTCTACTAATCAAATAAATGTACATTTTAATTAAAATTGTAATAATATTTAATTAATACAATTTTTACTGTAGTTTTAATCAAGTCAATGCTGAAATAAAAAAAAAAATCCTTTTTAAGCTTAAGAAAATTTTTAGATTTTCTAAAAAAACTTTTTAGAAAATTATTATCATTAGAAAATCGACCCCAAGCAGTGGTGTATATCAAATGACTTATTAAATCTGAACTAGTGAATTTAGACTAAATAACAAGTATACAACTAGAAAACACCCTAATTTATATTACTGACTTGAAAACGTAGTGATAAGCAGCAGTATATCTTTTTTTAGATTTACTAACAGCTTGCGCCAGCGCAAACTGTCTTTTGGCGTTAAAATAGTACTGTCAGGAATTACTAAAGACACGCAGTGAAGATTTAGCGCTGAAAAGGTGTGGCGCTGAAAAAATAACACCGTTATTTTTGCAACTGACCTTATCGAATATGCATTGTATGCATCCCTTTCAGACGCAAAATTTATGGGTATTCAAATGAATCACGCTACGTGATTTACCAACGTTTGCGCTCATCAAATTACTGGTATTTATACCGTTAACACCCCCCAAAAAAGCATGTCTTAAACTATTTTGTGCTTGAAATGGCTGCATTTGTTGTTGCTAGGAGGAGCCACTGCAGAGAGCGCGTGGTAGAAGGGAAAGGATTTTTTCCACACCTATTAATTTATTTGGAATGCCAGAAGAACACATTATCTGAATCCGAATATATCCTTACGTTAATTTGCGCTGCGCTTGGTATATTGCATTGGTCATTATAGAAATGAGATGTTGCGTCTGTGTTCTTTAATTTGTGCGTTGTCAGTAAATCACCTGCAGAAATTTCCATGCCCATCGGCGCTGTTTTGGAATTGCGCTCTCTCGCTAATTTGCCGTGTTTAGTAAATCTGGCCCTAAATATTCAGCAGAAAGTTTTCCACGTGGAGTCAAATGTATTCCTGAATCGTTTTTTTAACTTGTTCATTTACGTGAACTCAGAATGAACCACTTCAGTAATCATATTTCACAGTGCTTTACATAATGGTGAATGATAAAAAATGCAAGTTTTTTTGTTCTGTGCTTGAAATCTAAAAATGGCTGCCAAATAGTGAAATTCAATACTGTATATGAACGAGATGATACAGCAGGCAGTACTTAGCATTAGATCAGCACGTCCCAAGATGTTTTAGTCTCAGCGTGTCTCTGACATCAGATCACCCTCAAGTCCTGTCTGATCAGACCAAACGGCTGCTCCGGCACAGATGCTGATTGGTTGAGAGTGAAGCAGACATCCTGTCAGTCAAGCTGATGAGTACACAGAGAGTGGGCAGCCGGTGGAAAATGAGCCACAAAGTCAATAGAGGGCCGGTCAATGGTGACACTTTGGCTGTTTATTCTTGTCCTTACGAAAGTTCACAAAAACTTTTGCCATGGCGACGGAGGGAGTGTGTCTGTGTGTGGCAGAGGAAATCTAATGGTGAACACATGGCTATATTAAGACAGATGTGGCAGGCTGAGCTGTACACAAAGCTGCTCCATCTCTGTTTTCGCCTGATTTGTCTGAACAGTGCAAACTACATTTTCCCATTTTTATTGTCTCGCTTCTTCGGAATTGAGTTTAAAGTCATAATATTTTTTCAATTTGTGTAAACTCCAATAGAAAGAAATACGATTCTCGCACAATACTGTCAAGGAGAGAATTGCGAGTCTCTGCAGCAGTTTCATTCGTTTGCCTTTTCTGTTTAGCCAGAGTCTCCTGACTATGATGATGGGATATAATGAGAGAGATTATTAGCGTCTTTTGTCAAGAGATTTTGAGAAAGCTGTGAAGCAGGAGAGTTACGCAAAAGGCTCTGTTTGCTCTCCGTTTCACTGCATAATTGAGAATCAATTGCGATATTAAAGAGTCTGAGTGGAGTTCTTATGTTCCTATGGAGTTCAGTGTATCAACTTGCTCGCAGATGTTTCTCCTAAAATACCTTAATAGAAATACAAATAGACTCAGACTGTTTATAAAACAGAGCTAAATATATTTGAATAGCACTGCTCACATGACTTGTTCTCGTATGAACTGTGAAGAGAAATTCTTGAATTTATATTGAAATTTTTGATGTGGTATAATGGCAAATATGTACATGGCAGTGCTGGGATCACATCTAAAACACTGGAGGAGACACGTGTGAGATTACCAGGGCCTTTTTCCTCAGAAGAACACTGAGAAGTAAATCTCAATTGAATTCAGTGGCGTTATTGTAAACTAAAACTATCAAAAATAGTTTTTGTTAATTGGTATGAAGCTGAAATAAAATAAGCATTAGATGAAAAAAGAAAGAAAAAATTAGAAATAAAACATTTAACTGAAATAAAACAAGTACTAAATGTACTAAAACTGTAAAGCTAAATAGTAGCATTAAAGTGAACAAAATACCAGCACAAAACAAAATTTCTAAGTTAAGCTAAAATTAAAATGAAAACTGAAAATACAAAAATAAAAGCGAATTAAAAACACTATAATAGTATAAATATAATAATACTAAAATAACAAATGATTTAATATAATTTTTATCTTGGAGAAACAACTGAGGTATTAAAGAGATCACTGTTGTGGTGTTTCTTTCATACAACCTCTTAAAGCTAATATCTGGGTCATGATTTAGCACCTAATATTACTTTGTTGAGAAAAAAATTAAAACAGACCAATGAAAGACAAGTCTACACTGTAAAAATGCTTTTTCAACGGTTAATGAAACAAAGACTATAGGAGTACATGTTACGAGAAAATGCTATTTCAGTTTTTATACTTCAAAATTTCACATTTATTTCAGTGTTACTTGCCCATTCTTTGTAATTGTTTGTGAAATTTACTAGGAATTTCTGAGTGAAAATTTTCTCCGTGTATGATGACTCTTTGCAATTGATGTGACTGTATTTTATTGGATCCTGTCAATTCAAGAACTTCTTTACAAGTGTGTGTATTTGCTAGTTAAAGTCTTTGTAGACATTGTACATTATATTAGTCTGCTGCTGAAGTGGAGCATTTATAGTGTACGTCTGTTCATATGTGAGTGTGTGTGAACAGTTGCATTCGGTGAGCTGCTTGGTTTCAGGTTCAGTAGTTCTGGGTGGTTACGTCACAGCCTCGAGCGTGCCTGATTGACATCTCCCAGGAGTGCTGTTTGTCTGCTGAAGTATAACAAGTGCCAGTTACTCAGTACTGTTTGCTGGCAGCCAATCAAAATGAAATGGGAGCGCTTAACACGGGCTGGTTGCGTTCCCACAGCACCTGCCATGTGACAAAAGAGGGAACAGTGTTTTTCCTCATCCTGTTTGGCTTTTGTTTTGAAGTCCATTAAATATGGCATCTACTTTGGTGGTTTTAATAAGTTAGATGGTGACGTTTGCAGCTGTAGTTTTTCTGCAGTGCAAATGGACACAGCACAAACCACAGGGCAGAACATCCATCCGTTCCAACACTCGGGGCCCTGCACAGTGCACATAATCTGATTTAGTCTAGATGTGTGTGTGTGTGTGTGTGTTCTCTGTCTGCTGAAAAAATGAATGCAAGCTAAGGAAAAATGACAAAGAAAACTGCAGAAGACAATTGATGTAAGGCTGTAATGTTAATTATTTGGCTCCTTTTGGAAGTGATTAAATGCCAATCCCATAATGCAGTGCTACTCTCTTACTCTCTTTCTCTCTCGCACTCGTGAACCCCGCTGCTTAAAGGGAAAGTTCTTCCAAAAATTACAATTCTGTCATTTGCTCACCTTCATTTAGTTCTAAACCTGTATGACTTTCTTTTTTTCCGTGCCACAAAAAAGGAATTGTTTTGAAGAATGTTTACACTGCTTTCTTTAGTACAAGTGGATGGGTTCCAAAAAGGACAAAAAAGCACCATAAATGCATAAAAAGTAATTCATATGACTCATGCACTATATTCCAAGACATTCCAAACAATATAACAGCTTTGTCCGAGTACAGACAAGTGTTGCTATTGTTAACTAATTGAAATAAAGCTGAAATAGAATAAAATATTAGATGAAAAACTTCAATGGAATTTAGACATGTTGGTTTGGCAACTAACTGAAATAAAATAAGATAAGATGAATTACTAAAATGACTAAAACTGAAATAAAATTAATTTCAGCTAAATAGAAGTATAAATACCAAATCAAATAGCTAAAGCGCTTAACAAAATTACTGAAACATACACTAAAATTAGAATGAAAACTGAAAATATTAAAGTAAAAGCTAATTCAAATTAATAATAAGCACTGTAATAGTATGTAAATATTAAAATAACACTGGAACAGACTAAAATTGAAGTCAATACTAACAGAAAATCTTGCTTTACAGCTTTGGTCACCATTCATTTTCGTTGTAAAGAAAAGAGCAGCGTGGACATTCTGCTTAACTTCTGCATTCTGTTTTTTATGTTCCATTTCAAAAGCAAGTCTTTAGAAAGACTTTGAGGTGAGTAAATAATGACAGTATTTGTGTATAACTGCCTGCTGTGCTTCTTAAGTGCAATTGAACACAAATAAAATGAATCATTTACGAAAGCTCCATTGTGTCTGTATTAAAAACAGCAGGAAATTTGGGCGTTGCCATTCTGCCATATAATGCTTTGTATTGAGTCATCAGGTCATTTCAGAGAAAAAGATGCCTGCTCAGTTACATACCCTGCCACATCCGATGATTACCAGCCGTCGTGACACTGACCTCTCTGACCGCCTGTATGATTTGTGGATCATCATCTTCCTGGACAGGCTGCGTCACAGATCATGACATGTAAAGATTGAACAAACAAGTCGAATAGAGTGCAAACACGCAGTTCTTCTCAGAATGACAGCACTTGTAATGTGATTAGTAATCTGATGATGTAAACATAAAGGACTCTGAAGGGAACGTCCTGAGGAATTTTCTGACAGGAGTGGGGCAGTGCCCACAGAGAGAGAGAGAGAGTGAGACTATCTGTGCTCAGAGAAAGTTTATCTGCCTTTGTCAGCTTGCCCCTGTGGGGTTTTGGTGCTTGTTAAAAAGTCCTGACAGAAACACAGCGGCAGTAACAAAAAGACAGTTGTGAATGCAAGCTCAGTGAGCATGTAGATGAACAAACTTGAGCCGTCTGCTATTTTTAAACTCGCACCAAAGAGCGTCTTTTGCCTTTCGTTGCCTCACTCTTCGAACATATCTGTTTCTGTTGAGACAGCAGCTGATCATCCATATGACCTTACTGTGTTTCTTAATTATTGTATGGCGTATAAAACCCCCCAGCTTGGATTAATTGATTGCGCTTGTGATGTTTAAAGTGCAGGCTCAATCTAAGTGTTATTTTAAAGTGCTTCAGGGGGTTTGCTGTAAGAGGAAGCCACTGTGATCATTCATTCATGGGTTAAAAATGTAGACGGTGTTCTGCTTTTCTAGTCTGCCTTATCTTTTCTTCAGTCCCTGTGCCGTAGTTCCCATTGCGTCCTAGTTCCTGTGAGCCACAGAAATGAATATCAAATCAGCCTAAAAACTATTTTTTTGTCCTTGGTTACTGCATTTTGCCTTTTGGAGGTCAAAGTGGTTTACATGATGCTGGAACACAGTCGTTGCCACTTAAAATGTTTTTTTTTTTTTGTCGTGGGTAATGTGGTTAGTAATCTGTGTTTCACTTGTAATGTGAGGTGAACACCTTATTGTCTAAGGCAGGCAGCTGTCAGTCACATGCCCCTAAGGCTGTGAGAGCGTTCTGCAAATCTGGTTTTGAGAAACTCGTGACAGTTATGTAATGAACACTTCATGAAACAGTGGCGTAGACATTACTCAGAGCGCAGCATCATGAGGTTTACAGACCCTCTTCATTATTCCTCCACCCATCTTCTCTATCTTTTCCTCCCTCTCTTTTTTTTTTGCTCAACCATCGAGAAGGAATTTCATTAAATATTCAAAAGAATCTGTTCCAACAGGATCATAAATAATGCTTCTCTCCCAGTTGTGACACGCAAAGTGATGAACCTTTTTATCGCAAGTTTTTCAGACGTGATCTTAAAGAGAATAATCACATCTTTTGTTTGCAGGAGAGCTAATTGTACTTCGGTGAGTGGCGTTTCACCGCGGTGCTGTTTTTTTCTTTCTTTCTCTGTTTCTCTTTCTCCGCCCCCTTCTATCTCTCTCTCTCTCTCTCTGTCACCAGCATGTCAGTATAATTGAATTTCTGCACACGTTCCCCTTTTTCATCAATCACACGTGCTGATAAGGTGGGTTTAGGAGGGACAGTCAGGCAGAGTCCAGAGAGAAAGAGAGGGGGTACTGAAAATAAAAAAAGAGAAGCAGACAGGAGCAAAGGGAGATGAAAGGAGAGAATGAATAAGGAAAGAAAAAGGCACTGAATGAATGGAAAGCAGAGAGAAAGACTGTGATCCTGTGGAGTTGTGTAACTAGTGACGCTGGTGCTGCAGTGCAGTGCTCTGTCTCTGGGTATGTTCACCTGAAAGTGCCCAGCAAAGTGGATTCGCAAGGAATTTAGTGAGTTTCCAAATCATAGGAAGGGTAAATGTTCAGTCTGCAGGGCATTCGCTTCACAGGAATTGGAGAATTTACCAACCAGTCATTGCTTACCACATGATTACACTGATTTAGGTTAAAATAAACACAGTGAAAAGGAGCTCATGCTTCATTTTTTTTTTAGCTTGATTCATTTTTATTCAGCTTTCACTCTCTGAGAAGCCCAAAATGAAGCTAAATCTCATTTAAACTTCCAGTATCACCCACATCATTTCAGTATAAAAACAACTGAAATCAATGTGGAAAATCTCTATAATGATAGAAAAATAAATGTGTGTGCTTGACTTTTTGTGTTCTTAAGCACACCACAGATGTTTTTTTGTTTTGTTTTTTTGTGATGAGCATCAGTGTACCATACTGCCAGTGAAATGTCTCTGTTTTAATTTATTAAATGTGGAAAAGTTATGGGGCCTCAAGATTTAAGACAAGACAAAATAAGCATTAAAATGAGCTAAAACAACAACAAATATAAAATATATTGAGTTTAATTCATTTTAAAATATTGAATAATATATATGTATATATTGATCTTGATATATGTAGCATGATTTTATTTGTAAACCTGGATAAGTAAATTAAATTAATGTAAATTAAAATTTTATAACTCTGAAAAAAAAAAAACTTAATACTTATCCAGTGAATCACAAATAACTGGAAAAGTCATGGGGCCTTTGCATATTGATGAGGGCCTTGGAGTCAAAAAGCTTGAGAACAACTGTAATACTGCATTTTTATTAAAATACTGTATTATTCTCCATCTTTCTAAATAGTTTCATGGTTTCCACTGTTATGGAAAACCTCACAATTCAATTAATTTTAAAATAAGGATTTTCAGACCTTTAAAAGTTGAAAAAGATCTGAAATGAATGAAAGGAATTAACGGTCATAGAACTTTATACTGAATGCAAAATCCTCCACCGAGCAGAATTTAAATCTCTAGCCTTTATCTAAGTATAAGAATATTTATGTACAGTAAGTACTGTATTTTCATGCATGTATTGGGATTTTACATGCAGTACACACAAAAAGCCAACCAGAAATCTTTATAAATGGATTCTAAAATTACTTATGCAGTATATAATTGGCAGAACAAGTCATGGGAATTATTTTTTGTCAAAAACGACGGAAACCCCGCAGTTTCATATTTGGGACAGAGTTTCTTCAGCACAGGACAGATGGTGAAGTTCAGTTTTGTCTCTTTGGCTACAGTACTGCTGTGTGTATATCAGCCTTGCTCTTTTTCTCTCTCTTTCTTCCTCTGGCTCCACTCATTTGCTTTATTCACTAAGAGCTCTGTGGCACACTAAAATGAGCTCATGAAGCAGCTCTTGAGACCGAGCCTTTGAAAAACGGTGCAAAAAATTGGCCTTAACAGCAACACCATTATGCTACTTGGTGGCGTACCACTCCATCAAAAGCAAATTGACAATTTATAGAGTTTACAAAGACACAATTTAACGAAGTGGAGCCGGGCTGGGCGCTGTGATTGCGTTAGTGCTGTGTGGCTCTTCTGTGTTGTCTTATTAGACTAACTGTGCCGTGTTTGCTCCGCTGCTGGGAATGACATGAGCTGTGGGGATAACGCCGGCCACCCCTGAGGCGGCCCTCTGAAGCACTTCAGATTATCCACACGCTCACTCACATACAAAATGGCATACTTACTGTAGATTATGTACATGCGCACTCATTGCTCGCTCAGCTGACGATGCCAACCTATATTGGCGGATCAGACTGGAGGTATAATCAGGCTAACAGGCATGATGGTCCATCAAACAGGGCTTTAGAGAAATTGTGGCCACTTGATCTTGCCGCTAGATGCTCTGATTTGAATATCTTAGTGATTGTTTCTGAACAGAAAGAGATCTAAATGCCTCTAATGTGTCTGAGAGCTGCCAAAAGAGCACCTCAGATGCTCTTAGCGGTTATTGATGTGATTCATTGCATTTGGTTTTCTCAGCAATAACACATTCGGTCTGTCAAGTTTGTTGGATGCTTTTGGATTTAAAACAGTGCGAGTACACAAGGAAAATTAAGTGTTTTTGATGTGGTGCTGTGAAGCTTGGAGCTCACAATTAAGATTTGTTTCCATCACAATTAGAAAAAAACACTAGTATAAGGCCTTAAGAGATGAAAGATGTGCAGGATGATTGATGTCAAACCCCAATATCACCTACAATAAAGGAGTTCGACAGAGAACATCAGAAGGTCTTAAGATCTTAAAGGGGTCATATGATGTTGCTAAAAAGAACATTATTTTGTGTATTTGGTGTAATGAAATGTGTTTATGCGGTTTAAGGTTAAAAAAACACATTATTTTCCACATACTGTACATTATTGTTTTTCCTCTATGCCCCGCCTTTCTGAAACGCGTCGATTTTTACAAAGCTCATCGGTCATCAGCTATTCAGTGCGTTGTGATTGGTCGAATACCTCAAGTGTGTGATGGAAATGTTACGCCCCTTGCCATATTGTGATGCCCTGTCCGGCCAGAGCGACGAAACAAAAACATGAGAACCCATTATAAACGAGGCATTTTTTGCATCCAGTGGGGACATAACTGAGCAAACAATATAGCTTTATCGCCTCAGGCTGGTAATGGCATCCTGTTATATGAAGAAAATGGCATTGAGAAAACTCAGCAGCAGGCAGGGATGATGCAGATCCTCAGGAAAGCGGGTGGGAAATTAGAAACTAGTATTGCTACGCTCCAGTCAAATGCACACAAATCTTCTTTTCACACCCCTGAAGCTGATTACACATGCCTTTCATGTCACACTCGGTGCTTGGCTGTGAAATTACATTTAGGCAACAATGCAAAATCTTTATAAATGTACTTTATGAATCATTATTTTCATGCTGCAGTTGTGGCTATAATGTATATTAAAATTATACAATTATATTATGCTAAATATAATATAATTATTTTATTTTATTTTTTTATTTTTAATCTGCAAATGAAAATACTTCCAAATGAAGCCAAAGCAGAATCATTGTTTTAAATGAATCGATTAACTAAATGATTCAGTGAGTAATTTATAAAGACAGTCACTTATTTCATTTCCAAATGAATCAGTGATTTTGAACAAATCATTCAAATGAATGATTCAGTGACAAACTCAAAAAGATGTAATGATATAACCAGCAGAAAGAGTCATTGAAAAATCCCTTTAACTAATGAACAGTGACAGTGTTTCTGGAACACATATATAATATAATATAATATAATATAATATAATATAATATAAGAATCATTGTTTTAAATGAATCGATTAACTAAATGATTCAGTGAGTAATTTATAAAGACAGTCACTTATTTCATTTCCAAATGAATCAGTGATTTTGAACAAATCATTCAAATGAATGATTCAGTGACAAACTCAAAAAGATGTAATGATATAACCAGCAGAAAGAGTCATTGAAAAATCCCTTTAACTAATGAACAGTGACAGTGTTTCTGGAACACATATATAATATAATATAATATAATATAATATAATATAATATAATATAATATAATATGTTTCACATCAAACAATCAAATAGATTTGTACACATCAAACTGTGCTGATGTATAAAATTTTAGCTTAATTACCAAATCAACCTTCCATCGGACTCTTTTATTTCTTTTTCTTGCTCTCACTTTGTAATTATTGGTTTCATCCTTGTTGCAGAAAGAGAACACATTGTTTTTAACATGAAACAATTACCTCCTCCCTCTCTTTTCATCATATCCTGAATTCATCTGCAGAATGAGGTCAACGAGTGCTCACTCCACACAATCTACATGTTCACCCCACGCACACAGCGCCCAGTAGACCGATTATTACGAGGGTCATATTTTCTTAACCCTGCACTTCAAGAGTTGATGGACAACTGTGGGGAGCAGGCAGCACAAGCTGATTAATCTTTATGCCATTATTCCATACATGTAATATAATCGGCTCCATTTTTGTAGACATCTGAATGAAAAGAAATTGCCACTCAAAACTGTGCTACTTTAAGATAACGTCAACCTTTGAGGAATAATTAAAATCTTTCCAAGGTGAGGCAGTGAAAATAAATTAGGACTGTCTTGTCATCCATCCATCACTTAAGTAAATGTGTCTAGTCTCACAGGGGCCACTTCACATAACAGTGCCACTATTACACAACAATATTTCATTGCAAAAACCATTGTTTTATCAAGTTTAATGGTAACACTTTAGAATAGGGAACACATTCACTATTAACTAAGAGTTTTCCCTGAACAAACTGCTAATTTGCTGCTTATTAATAATTAGTAAAGTAGTTGTTAAGTTTAGGTATGGGTCTTTGGTTTTGAGACTTTAGTGTTTGCAACTTTACAGATCTTCTTTATGCACCAAGAGCTTGTAACACTCCAAAGAGAAAGGAAAAATTGAAATCGCATCATATGACCCCTTTAAGGGATCCAAAATATGGTCATGCAGAATAAGGCATTAATATGTGTAGTAACACTTAAAGCCTTTATGTAAAATGCATTATAAAAGGTTATTAAAGGGTATAATGCATTAGAATTATTCATAATGTGTGATGTAATACATTATATCTTGTCATAAATAATTATAACCAAATTTAAAATGCATAGTGAAACAATGAATTGATAAGTGTTATAATGTATAACTGTGGTTACATTTAATCAAGGCGTAATTCATGCATTAAAACTACTTTTATAATGCATCATACATAAAGGCTTTAAGTAAAGTGTTATCACATACTGTATATATATATATATATAGTCTTTGACTATGGATTACTTAAAATATGTTATGTGTAATTTCCTTTTTTGTTGAAAAAGACTATTTCCATATGAATGTATAATTTATTTAATACAGGATTTGATTCTACATTAATTCCTACATTGTTCTTATAAGGATTGAAAAAGTGAAATGATAGAAATAACAACAAAATTAACAAGAATTCGAATTATACTACTACTACTATTTTTATTATTACAAAAAAAATAATCACTTAATTTTTTTTTTAATGATAATAATATTAATAGTTCTGTTTATAGTACCAGTCAAAAGTTTGGATCTCAAAATGGATGAAAATTTCTCATGAGTCAAAAGACCAAATGATCCAAATATTTCCATCCAAAGAATGTGACATTTTATTAAATCTTGCAGAAAAACTGGACACAGGTGCAGAAAAAGCTGTCATTACCAGCCCACCGACTGACTAATAAACACTTATTGCAAAGACCACTCAATCAAGCGTCTCCAGCGTGAACCCTGTGTTTCATTAACTATCCGTCACATAAACAGAAGATAATCACTGCGGCTATCAGAAGCAGCTTTAATGAATGTCTTATATTGGGCTGGCACTGAATGAAAAGATCAAGAAGGCCAACTAAAATCTGATATGGTGTTTGAAGATACTGATGTGGGTGAGTGTCGTCTGGGAGGCCAGATGGTTGGTCATGGAAAGGTGGCATAACGGTTTTGGTCAAAGAAAATTTGTGTTCGTTTGTGCCGTGGATGCGTGTGTGAAGTGTTATCCACAGTTATCTTGTGTTTACTTTGCAGCACCAGTGTCTATTTAGTTTCCCCGGTGTGTGAAATTGGCAATGTCAAACCAAGCGTCCCAAAAATAGCAAAACAACTAAGTGAAACATTTCTCCTCCCAACATATGCAGACTCACAACATGTTGTTTCCTACAGGCATCTTTCACACATGCACACAAAGACAGATGCCTGATCTTACATCTGTATTCAGTCATGGGCTACCTTTCATTTACCATTTATAAGGCTGCAGTAATTGGTTTGACATTGAAATGGTGAAGGGAAAAATAGCATTCACATGATTGAGAAGGTTAATGAAAGCACGCTGCGTTCCTTACACAGGCTTCCGATCCTCTCATTCATAAAATGAGTGAAAAGTTTGAACTCAGAATATGAATCAAAAAACGATTGTGTCCTTTGTGCCTCAGAGGGCCAGTTAAAGCTGTGGAATTGTGGGATGCTGGAGGGAATAGTTCTAAAGGCACATTGGATTGAATTTGCTCAGCCAGAAAGAACTGGCTCGGTGCATCATTATGATTAGACAATGAGTTCATCAAGGCCAGAGCTGCATATATCAGATGGATCTCAAAGGAGTTAAAGAACCAGAAAAGCTCTTCTCTTTCCTTTTTGTCTCGTTACATTTTAATAAAGAACCTTATTAACTTTTGTTAACTCTGTCAGTCTGTAATATTGAGTTCAGAGCTCTCAAAATATTTCAATGGTTTCTCTATTCCGTCTGTTCTGTATTATGAATTATTTCATTTTAACTGATGTTGTGTTTTTAATTTGAATTTTATTACTGAAGCACTAATATTAAAATTCTACCTAACACAATGAGATAATTATTTCCATGTTATGGCCAATAAACAATAAAATTCAATTCTGTACTATTCTCAATAGATTGTAAATAAAACACTAAAATAACTTGTTTTAAATGCTTCAAGTGAATTTAGGCCTCACAAAATTATAATGTACACTACGAAAAATGGATATTCATTTTGAGATTAAATGATTAAAAATTATTGCATTCATAAATTATTAATATTATTATGATCAAATAATTTTTTATGTTTTTATGTTTTTAAAGATTCATTGTAAGTGAGCGTTAGATGACAGCAAAGGTAAACTATATACAGTATATAAATGTATAGGCCGATAACTAAAATGGTACCAATATATTGTGCATCCCTAATTTCGACAGCTGAAAACTTATATGTGACACTGGACCACAAAACCAGTCATAAGGGTAAATTTTTCGAAATTGAGATTTATACATCTTCTGAAACCTGAATAATTAAGCTTTCCATTGATGCATGGTTTGTTAAGATAGGACAATATTTGGCCGCGATACAACTATTTGAAAATCTGGAATCTGAGGGTGCAAAAAAATCAAAATATTGAGAAAATCACCTTTAAATTTGTCCAAATGAAGTCCAAATGGCAATGCATATTACCAATCAAAAATTAAGTTTTGATATATTTATGGTAGGAAATGTACAAAATATCTTCATGGAACATGATCTTTACTTAATTTCCTAATGATTTTTGGCATAAAAGAAAAATCGATAATTTTGACTTGTACAATGTATTTTTGGCTATTGTTACAAATATACCTGTGCTACTTAAGACTGGTTTTGTGGTCCAGGGTCACATATTTGTTAGATGTTATATGCTATATATGTTGTGACAGTTCTTTTTATCTTTCTTTGTTCAACAGGATGTAAAATCTACATTCTTCCAGTTCGGGGCCTCCATCCAGCAGGAGGCGCTGCTCATGCTCAACATCATGGAAGAGTATGACTGGCACATCTTCTCCATAGTGACCAGCAAGTTCCCAGGCTACCAGGATTTCATTGCCATCCTGAAGACCACAGTCGACAACAGCTTTGTCGGTTGGGACCTCCAGCACACCATCACCCTGGACGCCGTAGACGGGGACTCCAGGACCCAGATCCAGCTGAAGAAGGTGCAGTCTCCAGTCATCCTCTTGTACTGCTCCAAGGACGAGGCGGCTTACATCTTGGAGGAGGCCCGATCACTGGGTCTGACCGGTTTCGGCTACATCTGGATCGTGCCCAGCTTGACCACGGGCAACCCAGACATCACTCCAGATTCGTTCCCCTCTGGAATGATCTCTGTATCCTACGATGACTGGGACTATCCTCTTGAGGCACGGGTTCGAGATGGGTTTGGGATTATAACCACGGCAGCTGCAGCCATGTTGGAAGAGTTTGGGGACATCCCGGAGGCCAAAACCAGCTGCTATGGCCAAATGGAGAAAACCAAGCTGCCACCCAGCGCATTGCACAAGTGAGTGAAGGATGAGAGCTGGGTTATTATTTGTGTGTCTGTGGTATGTTATTGTTTTCTGTCAACAGCCTGTCCATCCAGTTCCTGCACTTAAAAAAGTGGAAACAAGAAGGCTATTTATGTGGGAAACCACAGTTTTTGATCAGTCAAGTGGAAAAAGGAAAAGGTGGAAAAAACAACCGAAGAGGTCTCTGTTAGAGACGTAGGGCATAGAGGTGGGCGATATACCAGTTTACCTGGTAGAAATTTGTCAACCGGTAGAGATTTGTGCTACTTGGTCATGAAAACTTAACGTTTGCATGCGTTTTTAAGCATTGCAGTTAAAAAACAAGTGATTTTAAGCCGTTGAAACACAATCAGCAGCAAAAGACAACTCATTTCACTATATGCATGCACTGTCTGAGAAACTGTTTCTGAGCATGAAGACGATGCTCATAGAGCGCTGGAGTGTTGAACGGAATTATTTTTGCTGCTTTATAGGCCTTGAATGCTTAAATACACACACTTGTATGTGTCAAAATGCTGTCTTTGCAAGTATTCTCATAAACACAGTAATTTAGGTCTTAAGTGAAAACAAGCGGCTCAGAAAGAAAACACATGTGTAACAGTATATTGGATCTGGGTAGCTCTTAAAGTGATAGCAGTTTAATAATCCTGCTGTCTTCCATTCATGTTAATCAAACAGCAAAAGAGAGAAAATCTCTCACTGCTCTTAACTAAATCACTTTTGTAACTTTAATAAGAAAAAAATATATATATTTAATTTACACAGTGAAAAATATGCAGTGTTTTTATACATTTGATTACTTTATACAATGTATGTAGCATTTTTATTTGTTTGTTTTACTGTAGTTTTTTGTATTATTGTATTATTGCATGTAATTAGTTTCTTATTCTTATTTAATTGCTGACTGTTCACTTGTCTTCAGTGAGCTTGGGGTTTTTTTTTTTGTTTTTTTTTAAATTTAGGCTAATATTAGAGTATTATTACTAGTATTATTTTTGTGATATTGACACTGGTGATAAGAATTATGACATTTCTATGGTATCAAAAATTTTGATATCATAAAGGCCTCATTTAAAGCAAAATTAAATATATCGTGATACATATCGTTAATGTGAAATAAAATTATGATATAAGATATAAGATTTTGGTCATATCGCCCACCCCTAGTAGGGCATTTGCAAAAGTAAGTCTCAGCTTTCTAATGTTAGACCTACTATGTCTCCCGGCAGGTCATTAAATTCCAAGTGGTCTCCAAAGATTCCAAACAATGTTTAATTAATACAATTTTAATTAAGACATCACTATAGAGTTATAAAAATATAATGCCAATATCATACACTCTAAGAAGAACAAACAAGAAAAAGGTACAAAAGGGGTAGTAACTTTTCAAAAAGTACACCTTTGTACCCTGTTTACCCCTAATCGGTCTATATTCGTACCTTAAAGGTACATATTACTAGTGTTGGGCAGTAACGCATTACTTAGTAACGCGTTACTGTAATTTGATTACTTTTTTAGTAACGGAGTAATTTAAAGGGTTAGTTCGCCCCAAAATGAAAATTATGCTGTTTTACTCACCCCCGAAGCATCCTAGGGAATGCAGTGTTTTATAATCTAGAGATTGTAAAAAGGATGTAGCACACGCACTGTCAAGTCAAGTGCCAGTGGATTAGAGACCTGCTCCTGCGAGACCCGACGAGAGTGCGGCGCGTGACAAGACTTGATAGGTGAGTGCAGAGACTCGTGTGTGTGCGGGATGCGGGAGAATAAAATGATTCACGGGACTCCCGCAAAATAGAAATATCTAAACATAAAATATCTAAAACAAATAAATTGTTATTCATCTATTGCACAAAAGCAACATGAACTAATATAAAATATAAACGATTAACAGGTGCAAGCGTATGCAGAGTTTCTATTTAGGCTATAACATGTGTTTGCAGTGTTGAGCAATGCAGTGCTGAAATTTGCGTGCTCATGAATCCTCTCATTATAACACAAAATGTAGACATTATGAAAGATTCATTATGCATATATTTATTGTGTTATAACAGAGATTTGTGAGATTGCGATAAACTGAGATGTCTTTTAGAGATTATAAATGCAGCGCTCTTTGCTGGCATTCTGCCATGCCAAAACATAGTTAAAAATAACAGTGTTCTGTGAATGTTGATGCTTTAATAACAAATATGTATCAGGAGCGTGTATGCTGGGATTTCATAAATTT
>NW_015541005.1:1498452-1500629 GCF_001515605.1 Sinocyclocheilus anshuiensis | reverse complement strand
ATTACTAATTACTAATTACTTTTGAAATAAAGTAATCAGAACAGTAACGTGATTACTTTTAAAAGGAGTAATCAGTAATCAGTAATTTCATTACATTTTCAGAGTATCTTGCCCAACACTGCATATTACTACCTAAATGGTGCATATTTATACCCTTAAAAAGGGTAGTGCCTCAGAGTGTGTAGTCCTTATATGTACAGTACATTTGGGGTTGCTACAATTTTGAAAAATATTTTTAAAAGCAACATGCTTAATAAATCCTTGCTGAGTAAAAGTATTAATTTCTTTTAAAAAACAAACGAACAAACAAAAAATTGACCTTTGCACATTGAATAACTTTCCTGAGATAAATTTGGTGACAGTTTGTTGTTTCATTGGCATCTTTCCGCAGTTTAAACACAGATCAGGTTATTACACGTGATGTAATACATTAAAGAGAATCAAAGCTTTTTTGTTTCAATGTCCTGATAAAATAGATGCATTTGAAATTAAGTCTCAAAAGTGAGTGAGGGAGCAGAACCAGCTTATTGTGTGTGTCTCTGTTGGTTTTCTATCCATCTTTTTCAAGTGGAAACGAGAGGGCTATTTATATGAGCAAATACAGTTTTTGGTCAGTCAGGTGGAAAAAGGAAAATAGGGAGTGGAAAAAAGCAACCCAAGAGGTCTGTAAAAGACAGGCATGGGTCGGGCGTATGCAAAATTTATTGTTACATTCTGCTAATATATTTCTCAGCATGAGCTGCGTTCTTGAGTAAGCTAATGGTTGAATATGGTCAGGGGCAGACGGGGAACACTAAGGGAGGTTTTTAGGTAGTTGCAGCTCGCCCATCAGACACCCAGAGGTGGGTACTGCTGCACTTCTCAAACTCTCCCGGGACGGCGCAGCGCTCCTGTGCTTTTAATGAATAATGTTTTACACAGGGCAGAACATCATGGAAACTTTGCTAATGCGTTTGGAGAGCTCTCCAAATATAAAGTGCTCTTGATGAGCCCGGGTGCTTTTGTTCCTTTAGCTCCTGCGTTGGAGTCGACTGCAGCACCTCACTTGTCTGTCTCACCCATATGCCTCTGTAGTACCTGCCAGTGCTGAGCAGACATGCTGAATTGCCCCATTTGCAGTGGAGCGGTGTAGCCTGATATACACGTTCACCCTGGTGTCTGGGGTACATTAATCCTGAGAGTCTCAGCACAGATGGTCAAAGGCTTGGCCAGAGATGGGCTCTACTAGAGCCAGCAGAGAAGAGGACTCGTGCCCTGACTGCATGGGGTCTCTTTTGTATTCTAGACATTTTAGGCATGTAGATCATCAGATGAAAGGTATGAGATTCTTTGAAAATATGGCCTCGTTCTTGGATTGAATAATTCCCAGAAAATAGCCAAGTCAAAATGTTTCTGTAAATATTAGATTTTCTTTGTTAGATTTAGACTCACTGCTTCATCATTTTGAGTCACTTTGACTCAGAAACACATTTGGTGTTTTATGCACTAGCCTTCTAATGATACAATTACTATATTTAATGTTCTAATGATTTATGATATGAGAATTATGATAGAAGTATAGAAGATAGAATTTCTTTATAGATATAATTATATTGTTAAATTAATCTTTTAAAAATAGGCTGTCATAACACCTGTAAAGTTGGATTTGAAATATTCTAAAAAATGTTTAGCAATTTTTGACAGAATTTGAACATACCTAAAACAATTAAGACATCAATAACAAGTTAGGTAAAACATATAATGTACATATAGAATATGGTGAATATAATGTATAATATATTTAAAATGTAAATATATATCAGTGCTTCCCACAGGTTTGAAATATACTTGCGGTGGTAGCTGATCCTCCTATTACCCACGGCACAAAAATGGTCTACATGTGACAAATAACAAATAATGTGTGATTTTTAAAAATATTTAATTTATTTAAATTCATTTTAATTACATAGGCTACTATTACATTTAATTACATACTAATATTATGCATTATTATATGCATTGTAAATTATGCAAAATTACAGCATTTAAATGTGTGACGAGAGGTGCGGGGCCGAGAGCCGTGGGATGGAGCGAGGCCGGTGGAGGAAATGCTAATGCACGACACCTGCGCCACTCACCGGTCTCGAGTCCCACGGAGGAGCTCCGGAAGGATAAAAGGAGGAGTGACGACAGTGTTG
>NW_015541005.1:1492339-1497422 GCF_001515605.1 Sinocyclocheilus anshuiensis | reverse complement strand
CGACACCTGCGCCACTCACCGGTCTCGAGTCCCACGGAGGAGCTCCGGAAGGATAAAAGGAGGAGTTATGACAGTGAAAGACGAGAGAGGACCAGGCCTGGACTTTATTTTGTGTTTTGTGTGCGGCAGTCGTCCGCGAGGGGCTGCTGCTTTACTTTCGTTTTGTGTTTGTTTATTTTATTAAAGTTTTAAATGTTCGCCGGTTCCCGCCTCCTTCTTCCCGTGACTACGAACGTTGTTACAAAATGGTAGCGTTCTCCTTACTTTGTCATATAGTGTCTCTCTCAGTGAATGGGACACAGATTTTTACTGATACTAGTGAACTCTATATGGAATAATATGTGTCAAATAATGTTCTTAGTCTTTTCTTCCTGTGGGGAAGCATCCCAGCCAGAAACTACAATAATTTACTATGAATGAAATGGAAATTAAATTAAATACAATTAATTGTGTAACCAAAATACCAATAATGCCCAGAAAGAAAAAAAAAACTTAACGTGTGACTTTTAATTATAAACAAGCCCGAAATACACTGGGACTTTTATTTTGAAATGTCTATACTGTGTGCGGGCTAATCCTTCAGATGAGAGAGAAAATATGCATTCTTACAACCATCTAAAACATATTATATAAAGGTAATAAAGTAGACATTGTCATAATTCATCAACGAGTTCATAAGCAATCGCTTGCCTTAAATGTGCGCTATTCATTGATTGAGAATCACTTTGAAGCAGTCTGAAGCGCTGTTGCAACAGCGCCGCCTTGTGACACTGCAACTTTGTTTTTTATTAAATCATTTTGAAGTTTAATAATCGATAGGCTGTATCGCGATTTATGTTTTTCCATCCCCAAAATATAAGACGACCTAAAATGATCATTAAGACGTTTGTTTTAACATTTCATGTATTGAAGACTTTTTAAGACATTAAATTTAAGAAAACTCACCTGGAAGGATTTTGCTTTATTCGCACACGTGCTCCTTAAATACATTTTACAGTTCGCACACATCTATTTTAGTCGCAAATGCGACTGAAGCGCCCGCACTGTTGAGCCAGGTCTTTTTCTGTGAAATATCCACCTGCAGTGCAGCGCACGAGGTAATGTCAGCGGGAGGAAACATGTCTCGCGCACACAGAACGAGCAGATACGAAACGTGTAGGGCAAGGGGAGATATTCCACTAGTTAATCGATCGCGGATGGTTTCATTATTTTGGGCAGTTAAAAAAAAAATTATAACCACAAAAAATAATAAAAGCAAAAATGTTTCTCCATATATACTTGGGCGGCCGTTAATATACCTGGGTGGCCTGCCCAAGTAAAGTCTATGTGTGGCAAGCACTGTATATACACTATTGTCCAAATGTTTGGAGTCAGATTTTTTATGTTTTTGAAAGAAGTCTCTTATGTTCACCAATGCTGCATTTATTTTATTAATATGGTAAAAACAACAATAATGTTCTATATTATTACAATTTAAAATAACTGCTTTCTATTTGAATATATTTTAAATGTCACATGATCCTTAAAAATCATTCTAATATGGCTCAAGAAACATTATTGAAAATGTTATATTTAAAAAATGTTTTACAAATGTAAGTCTTTTAATATTTTTGTAGAAATCATTATACATTTACTATTTTTGATTAATTTAATATATCACTGCTGATTTTTTTTTCTTTCTGATTCTAAATTTAGAATGATTTATATATTTATACTTGCATTTTTATTATAATCTTTTTAATCTTTCTTATAATCTTTTTCTTATAATCTGCAAAAATCCTTTTGTTTTGCAGAAAATTATAGAAAATCCTATCTATATTTAAGCAGTGAATATGGGAAATGTATTTGGCACAGCATTTTTCTTTGGGGTGGGGAAAAAAAAAACTGGCAAGTGAACCTCTGTCTGCATTTCATGCTCTTGTTAAAATTGAGTGTCAGAAGCCTGGGTGAAATATGCAGTCCCCAAGCAAAATTTTCCTTTATGACAGATTTAAGACTGTCATCTGAAGTGCTGTGAAAAGCAGACCTTAGCAAAATGTAGCCTTCATATATCAGTGACGAATACTGAAATTACCTGTCAACAGGGGAGAGGCACGGCGAGTCCAGTGTGCCTCCTCCCCTGTGTTGGGGACCAAAGGGTAGCTGTCAGCTATGCTCTATGCAACCATACATTTCTGAAATAAAGGGAACTTTAAACACTCCCATTGAGATGGGAGCCAATCTGACCACCCCCAACAAAACACCATTTCACAGAGGGCAATGCCACAGGAGTCACCGCTATTACTTTGAACTTTCAGAGGCAAAATTAAATATGACTTATGGCAGTTATAATACTGGAATATAAGCTGAAGTGGACTAAGCATTTCCAAGCGGTGGCAACAGGTCATTTTGTCGTGGGGAGGGTTAGCAGTGATGTCACTGGCGCCTTGGCCTTAAAGGGCCCGTATCCCCTCATCAAAGCCTTTGTGACTTGGAGTGAAGGGAAATAAAGTGAAGTGACATGTGGCCAAGTATGGTGACCCATACTCGGAATTAGTGCTCTGCATTTACCCATCCAAAGTGCACACACACAGCAGTGAACACACACAAACCGTGAACACACACCCGGAGCAGTGGGCAGCCATTTATGCTGCGGCGCCCGGGGAGCAGTTGGGGGTTCGGTGCCTTGCTCAAGGGCACCTCAGTCGTGGTATTGAAGGTGGGAGAGAGCGCTGTACATTCACTCCCCCCACCTACAATCCCTGCCGGTACGAGACTCGAACCCACAACCTTTGGGTTATGAGTCCGACTCTCTAACCATTAGAGAGGCCACGACTTCCACGATTAGGCCACGACTTCCCCCCTGTAGAAATAATACTTTTATATGGCCATCACAGCGCATTAAAGCGAGTTAAGTTGGCAGGCAGCAGCACAATGGGAAGCATTATGAAATGCTGGGTTTAAATAACTACCTTGAGCCTCTGCGGTCCTCCCTATAGTGAAGAAAGCAATGTTTTTTTAAAGTCAAAGAGTGGCCCAGACCTCAGAAAACTAGTCAAAACCCTCTTTGGTCATTTTGATAAATCTCTCTGGTTCATGCGATAAATCCCACCTCTTGTGTTCGTGCGTGTTCTGCCATCACGAATCAGGCCATGTCCACATGTACATGGGTAGTTTTTCCTTCTTCCGTTTAAAAAAAAATCTCCATCCACATGAAAACGCAAACGCATGCTATGAAGCACTGTCAAGAGCATGCCAAACCAACAGGTGGCGATATAATCTCAGTTTTTGTTTTATCCAGCTGTATTTACTCAGTGCAACTTATAACATCCAAGTGAAAGATATAACACTAACATGTGAGAAAAACAAATAAATAAAAAAACAGAATCACTGTGAGGCCATGTCCACACGTACACAGGTATTTTTAAAAAGAGAGTTTTTCCTTCATCCGTTTTTAAAAAAATCTTCGTCCACATGAAAATGCAAACGCATGCTATGAAGCACTGTCAAGAGCATGCTAAACCAACAGGTGGCGATATAATCTCAACCGTAAAGCCATGTTGGACAATCAGAAGCCTGAAAAAGTTTCCAGTAGGCGGAGATAACAGCGCAGGCTCCGATGTCACAAGCCAAAATCTCTGGTTTCGCTGTCTACACGATAACACTGCAACCGGAGTTTTTTTAAATCTTCACCCTGGCAGGCATTTGGACGAACGGCCAAACCGTGTAGAGAAAGCTGCGGTTTTAAAAATAACTGCATTCGTGTGGACAGGGCCTCAGTCTGAAGCCTCGTACACACCGGGACGATTATCGCGCGCGCTTATTGCCGATGTTTTTCGACACGTCTTTTGTGCCGGTACACATCGAATCCTATTTGATCTGCGATTCCTCTCCATAACAACTCCCTCTTATCGAGATTTTTGTAGTCGCTGTCGCGTTTGTCATAAAGCCCTTTGTGTTCAGACACCAATGAGACCAGCAGCCTACATTCATCATGCCTCGATGCATCTTCTTGGTCTACTTACTTCCTCTTCGTCGTTAGGTATCAATGTGTGCTCGGCAAGACCGTTTTGTGCTTGAGCGCCAATCTCATTGGTCGGCCAGTTTTTAACGCGGCGTGTCAAACCAAAAAAAAACGAGCCCGAGGCGTTTTTAAATAAATGACGCTTTTACACCTCACGTTTTGCGCGTCGGTGTGCACACTCACATTGGTGCCCTTTGTTTAGTCACGAGGCGTTAAACGTCGGCGATAAGCACGCGCGATATTCGTCCCGGTGTGAACAAGCCTTGAATGTGCAACATAATGCCGTTAATGAAAAGGCTAATTTAAAAAAGTAAGTAAACAACTCACACATTTAGATATAAACACTTTGTTACATCAAAATAAGACGTAAAAATGGCATGAAAACATGATCTGTGGGACTTTTTAGTGCGTAATCAGCTTGGTGAAATTTAAAGTAAATCTCCGTGTCTGTGACCAATATTTACAGAGCTTTGATGACTGATGATCTAAAATGTAAAAATAAAATAGTTAAAAGTTAACTATTAAAAAGAATAGCTGAACATAAGATCACAAAAATGTATTGTTTAAATTGATACTGCTTTGAGTTATTATTTTGGAATAAATGTAAAATGCTTAAAAACTTAATGAGATTCATACTTTTTTCCCCCTGAAAGTAATATTTATTTAACCAAGAAAATGTGACTGGGACATTAATTTATGTAAGTATATTATATTATATTATATTAGGCCTGGGCGATAAAACAGTATCGATATTTATCGACGGTACACCTTTTTCGATATCGATAGAAAAATTGGTCGATATAGTGAACGATATAGGCACGTACTATGAGTGACGCAGACATTACACACAAACACGAACACATGCTGAAATGAGTGCTGTGCCTGCCTGTGATGAGGAGATTGTGAATAAAGAATGAATATTAGTCGAATTTAAAATAAACATTTGCATTTGAATGTTAGGAGTGCATCAGGGAGCGTCATCAGTGGCGCGCGTGATGATGTAAGTGACGTTGCATTTTAATGTTTTGTTAGTCTAGCCCACGAGACGCGCCGCTGCTGTGTTATGCATTCAAAATATTA
>NW_015541005.1:1490434-1492252 GCF_001515605.1 Sinocyclocheilus anshuiensis | reverse complement strand
TATATATACTTTCTAGATTTTTCTATTTAATAAAAAATCTATTCAAATATTTGTATATGAATTTTGTATCAAAGCAACTTTTTATTCATATCAAACATAGGATTTATTTATTTATTTGGTAATTTTCCTGCAGACCCCCTTGCAGCACTTTGGCAATCCCTGGATCCCAGTTTGAAAACCCTTGGCTTACAGCACCTTTACACACACACTAGTGAGATGGTTAATGGTTATTAGACTCTTACGTCTGTTCTTGTGTCTACAGTAAAATAAAGGCACTCAGACAGAACACACAGACTGCTTCACTGAATATGGTGGAATGATCTGGTCAAGGGTGAGAGTATGCAAAGACAATCAACAAGAAGATGGTTTTTATCTTTGGTCAATATCCATAAGGTCCAGAATCCATTTTTTACGCAAGCATAGCAATGGGTAGCATGTTCCGGTCAAGTTTTTAGTTTAAAACCTTTGGCTGGAAGGACTTTAATTGACCTGAATGCGTCCTCAAGGGAGAGGAGAGAGATCAAACACACACAGACCCACCAGTCGCTCCCTTCTCCTCACACATGCCGTCAGGAGCATATTTTCTCCTATATGGCTCGCCGTGCCCCACTTTGTATCAGATGCACTTAGTAGCGCAGGTTTACGCATGCACTCATTCTGCCATTCCCTGGGTCTGTGCAACGTCTGCCTGAGCCCCAGCCATGCAAAGTTAAAACAGTTTAAACTTTTAGAAAACACGTCACGTAATTATAAATACAGTGGTTAAATGTAAAAAAAAATTTTTCCTATTGCTTTTTGTTTTAAAACAGGTTATAAAAAATGTCAATAATTATCGATACCGCTGGGTCTGTGCAACGTCTGCCTGAGCCCCAGGTGAAAAGACCTCCACAGTCCCAGCTGTCCTGGTATTGTCGTACAGATGCGATGCTCTCTTATGACACTGATTGAGCACTGCACAGATACCTGTGTCAGAAAAATGATTGGATTTGTTTGTGTATGACGTCCGGAGTTATTACTCAAGGGAGAGTTGATTTCATTTACACGTTCTGTCATGCCAGTGGGTTCGGCTCGAGAAGTGCAGACTCCCCGCAAATTAACTAACTTCATGTAGGAACATTTTCTTGCTTCTCTAATGACTGAAAAATTCTATATGTCGCATAGGGAACATCTTGCCTGCCCGCATTAGTGTCAACCCCGTTACTATAAATGCCTAACGAGGAACTGTTATATTCAACCGCACTCGGCCGGTTTCAGTGCAGCTGCCTACTTCAGTTTGACCACATATAAATTGCTGTGAACATTTTCAGGCCAGTTGTACCACCCACCTATTTCAATCTGGATGATCCCCGAGCAGCTGTGCGGCCCTTTCAGGCACACCTGCTGCAATGAGGACTCTGATGAAGGGTTCACAGTGAGCAAGCATGGGTCAGGGGTTGCTATGTGACTTAATTAGGGAGAAGTGAGCTGGGGTTCTTGTCCTTGAAGCACAGGGCTGCTGTGACATTGTGGAGATGGTCATGAAAGGTCTGTTGGGTTCGATCGGGTCGGGTCTAGTTGTTGTGCTGGTGTAGGGCAGAGCGGGGCAGTCAGGGGCATTATACAATTTTTTATTTTTTTTGGCAAGCCTGGCTTATTGGTGTCCTAGGCTAGAAATTACATTTAAAAAAAAAAAAAAATTCACTTTTTAACTATGTAGTACTTTACAATTATAGTAATCATTTATATATATGACACATTGGTTAGTGTGCAAGCCCTATATTTTCTTTTTCTTTTATTTTCTTTTCTTTTATTTTCTTTTCTTTTCTTTTCTTTTCTTTT
>NW_015541005.1:1485683-1490191 GCF_001515605.1 Sinocyclocheilus anshuiensis | reverse complement strand
TGAAAAGTTTTTCTTTTCTTTTCTTTTCTTTTCTTTTCTTTTCTTTTCTTTTATTTTCTTTTCTTTTCTTTTCTTTTTTTGTCTGAAAAACAGCATCTTTTGCAATTTCATATCAACCCATTTTCTCATTTTGTGTTCCACAGGGAAAAAAAAAGTGATTTACCTTAATTTGGGCAACATGACGGTGTGTAAATGGTGGCAAAAGTTTGATTTAAATAAATAAATGATCTGCAAAAGATACGATTCAGTTGAACTGATCAAATTTACAGTTCTTGAAGACCTTTTTTTTTTAAACTCATATTTTTAAACTTTATTTTTAGGGATGTACTATATAGGTTAATATACTGTTGTATATTTTATATATAGATTTAGGGATGTACCATTTCAGTTATCGGCTAATATTACAGGTTTTTTAAATTTATCGGTATTGGTTGATATTAGGGCCATATACTGTATATGAACCAGTATTGGATATACAGTTATGCATGCTTATTTTCCATATTTTTAAAGATTAGATTACTTTGGCCATCATCTAACACTCAGAATGATTTAAATGTAATCTTATAAAAATGAGTTAATCCTTAAAAAAGAAACTTTAGTAACCCTAATAATTAACACTTTTAAATCTTTAGTAAATCTCAACATATCTCTGTACTTGTGTGTTTTTCATTTATTTAAACAAAATAGCATAGATTTATTATATCAATTATTTATTGGTTGTTGTTCATAACTTAAAAAATTATTTGCTGTCAGTGTTGGCTAACATTTTTATATTGGTGCATACTTATATATTATCAAAGGTGATATATTTTGGAAGCTGCACTAAATGTCCACTTGGTCCAAAAAAATAGTTTGAAATGGGAATCATGTCTAGAGGCAGTTCAAGATCAATGTTGACACATTTTCCATATGCAGATTTTTTCCTTTCATTCAGTTCACCCTCTCCTTCCACCCCCCCCATCACATATTTTTGCTCTGTTTGTCACTGTGGTTCTTGCAGTCTGAACGCCACAAGTCTAGCAGTGACAGAACATACTAAGCTAATGAGCACAACTCTCACACTCCTGCGATCCTGCTGAGAACCTAAAGCTCTATTGACACACTGTGTCCAGTGTCTGCTTTCCTCAGTAATTGGTAAAAGGGGCTCAGCAGGTGTGACCAGTGTAGTGATCCACAGTTCACAGTCTTAGCGGCAGCAAAGGGAACTGGGTGAGGTGTAAAATATGAAAGGAGGTTTAAAATAAATAAGGGAGCCCAGTGTGAATGGAAACATGTCTTGTAGTGAAGGAGAGCAGAGCTTATCGATTCTCTCCCTCTCCCGCAGTCTGATGTAATTGGATTCAGTGATATATCTTGGGTGAGTGGGCATTCGCTTCGCCCCCTAAATGGGACCCCAATCAATTCAAAAAGCTGCACTGCCATTCAGTCACTAGACGCCCACTAAGACCCGTTTCATAAATCGATCATCGTGCCACACTTCTAATTCTGCTCACCTGGCAGTAGTGCGGCAAGAAACTTACCTCCACGCTGTACCCGTGCCGCAGGGTTCGCTAAAATGGCTGGGTCGTAATTACTGAGGAAGAGGGGCAATCTGATGTGTTTGTGTCAGCTGGTTTTTTGCCATTCGGGTCTCTGAGGGAGGCCTGACGACATGGTGTGAAAAGTGGGAAGGCAACACAGCATGTTCATCGCTTTATCGCATTTAAACTGACATGACAGGAACACGGTGGCATTGTGAAAAGACAAAGATCCAGAATCTATTCACTTGGGTTTTACTTTCCATAAAAAAATGCCCATCTGGTTTTAACAACACCCTTTATGTTGAGGAAAAAAAAAACATTTAGACCAGGGTTTTTTTTGTTTTCTTTTTGCCAAGGACTTCAAAGTAGAAAATAAAGATGCTAAAAAATTATAGTCAAAATAAATATAAATAAAAATACACTTAAAACTCCCCCCCCCCCCAAAAAAAAAACAAAACAAAAAAAAACATGAAGATTTTTTTTTTTAATTCTTACTGATAAAAATCTGGCAATAATAATTTTCTTTTTGCCTAGGACTTCAAACTAGAAAATATGTTAAAAAATTATAGTCAAAATAAATATAAATAAAAATACACTTAAAATGCATGAACATTTTTTCATTTGAAGATTTTTTTATTTTGAAGATTTAAAAATTTGTCAACAATTTTCTTCAAACTAGAAAATAAATATGTAAAAAAAATTATAGTAAATAAATATAAATAAAAACACTTTTTTTTTAATTCTTACTGATAAAAATTTGTGTCAATAATCATCATCATCATCATCATTTCCATCTTTAGAATAATAAATGAAATAGTATATTATGAGTTATGGCAACTGTAAGCAAACAGAAAAGTTAACGTTAACTTTCACAACCAAAAAAATACATTTCGTAAAAAAAACAAAACAAAAACAATCAGAAATTTTCTGTGGACTCACTAGCACCACCTTGTGGACCACTGGGGTCAACTTGTTGAAATTCCCCCAAAATATGAGCTTAATTTCCTGTTGTTCAGTCTTCTGGAACACTGGCCCGGTTTACTTCTGCTCTGTAACCAAAAAAAGAAGCTGAGGAACCAGTCAGAAATCATTTCTGTGGTAATCTACATAATGCCACAAATGATATCAAAAACCTTGTGTTGAACCCATAATGTTTCCTTAGATTGGTCTCTTCTGTTTTACATCTACATGCTCTCTCTTTCTATGTCTTTGAAGATGGAGACAAAAGAAAGAATAGTAGTGATTCATGTAGATTTCATTGGATGCTAATAATAACTCGGGCAGATTTTTCATCTTCGCTTAATGTGACGTCTGATTTAGGTCAGTCATTAGTCTTCAGATGGCTCATTAATTCCTCTTTTTGTCTGCTTGCATGTTGAAAATGACCTTCATATGTTATTTTGATCTTTTAGGTATAGAATGAACATCATTAGGATGAAAAGTTCTTTTCGTGCCTACTGCAGCAGATAAGATTTGTGTCACCTGACTGCTCTATTTCTGAACCTGATGAGGTTTCTGCTTCCTCTAGGTACATGATGAACGTGACTTGGGATGGCAGAGATTTGTCCTTCACCGAGGATGGTTACCAGGTGCATCCCAAACTGGTTGTGATCGTGCTGAACAAGGACAGAGAGTGGGAAAAGGTAAGGATGCTCCGTGCCGCCGCCGAAAACAACTGACCTTCTTAACTGCGCCATTATAATTTCATTATAACTTCTCCAAGCAAAGCGTCATTAACAACTGTTCACACAATATTAGTACCCATGAATCCGCCATCTTAATTACACCCTGGAACGGTGTAAAAGTGTGTCAGTGCGGTAATTACCTCAGACGTGCGCTGCCAGAGTCTGCAAATTCGGAGGTGTAATTAGGGCATGTTTTTTTCCTTCTAGACCGCAATCCAGTCCGAGACCAAACATGAACGGGAACACACACGTGTGCATTAGTGCAGGATTCTTGGATGAGCGTGTCCCTCTTTTTTTCTGTTTTAGTAGAGAATGCGGTTCAATGAAACCAGAGCGGGAGGAATAATTGGAACGGCAAAACAATGGGAGAAATTGATTTGTGGAGTTCACTCCGCAAATCAATCAATATCGGTGGGAGTCTAATTGACAGAATAAGGCTGCGAGCTGAGAGACGGATTTGGTTATGAATACACGTCCATGCGGCAAACGACAGATTTGCTTGGATCAGGCCTTTTGATCTCTTGTTGGGAGAGCGTGACGATCATCAATAGTATTAAAACATCTTGTGTTATTTGGAGGGGAATCCGCATACTGGTGGTCTGTCTTAATATAACATCGTATGGCTCATTAAACGACTGTTGTTTTGCAGATATGATATTGGGTTTGTATTACAGTAGGATAAAACACACTAAATTAGATCCCAGAGGTGTTTAGGACCTCGTTATTCATCTGATGTTAAAGTGTTCTATTGGGCTCTATTACAGCAGCTCTGTATTATTTTTCATGCTGTTTCAACTGTCCATTAAACTTTTGGAGTTTAATCAATCTGTTATAAAATCAGCTCATTTGGGACTAGATACTAGGGATGCACCGATACCACTTTTTCCAGTACTCGCCCGATACCGATACTTTTATTTTTGCTACTTGTCTATACCGAGTACCAATACCAATATTTTTATTGCATTTGTAAATGTTTTATATTGGGTACAGAAACCAAAAGAGTATGTGTAATGTTAGTTGGTTAACTTCATTTATCAAATGAAGTTAACCAACTAACAAAATTTATTCAAACCAAAATTTATTCAGACACCTTCAACATTTCTCACATTATCACAGTTTATTCGCTATAGTTTAGAAAATGGTAATGTAATATGACAAGAACTGAGAGTTAAACTGTGTCAGAACAAATTCAGCTTGATAATGTTAGATAACTTTGATAGAAAGGTATGTAATAGATTACAATCAACCAAAAATTAGACAGCTGTTAGTATGACAGTATTTACACAACTATGAATACTTAGTC
>NW_015541005.1:1485241-1485587 GCF_001515605.1 Sinocyclocheilus anshuiensis | reverse complement strand
ATCAGGGTTATTATTAGGGATGCACCGATACCACTTTTTCCAGTACTCGCCCGATACCGATACTTTTATTTTTGCTACTTGTCTATACCGAGTACCAATACCAATATTTTTATTGCATTTGTAAATGTTTTATATTGGGTACAGAAACCAAAAGAGTATGTGTAATGTTAGTTGGTTAACTTCATTTATCAAATGAAGTTAACCAACTAACAAAATTTATTCAAACCAAAATTTATTCAGACACCTTCAACATTTCTCACATTATCACAGTTTATTCGCTATAGTTTAGAAAATGGTAATAAAATATGACAAGAACTCAGAGTTAAACTGTGTCAGAACAAATTCA
>NW_015541005.1:1464535-1485158 GCF_001515605.1 Sinocyclocheilus anshuiensis | reverse complement strand
AATAGAAGTCGCGTTTTTTCATCTGAAACGTGCAGCGATTTATTTTCCAAAGCCACTCATATAATGCAGAAACACTCGAGAAAGCAAAACACGCGCAACGCATACACGTATTTGTACTGGTGCACCATGAGAGGACAGTAGTACAGACTAGCGCATTTCACACAGGCTGCTAGATTCACTTTCGCCAGAAAGTCGTGTATGCCTAAGGTTGAAAATAAATGATGTTTATAGTGAATGCCCCTATAAATGGTCTTATTTTTACGATTTAGTTTTAATCCAAATGATGCGTGTGCTAAGTGAGTGAACATCAAAGATCACACAACAGAAGTGTGCGCTCTCTCTCTCTCTCTCTCCCTCCCTACCGTTAAGTAACTTGTGCATTGTTTTACTTACTTGTTTTTTACATATCCGACCAAACTACAAACTTTCCAGTGATGTCTGTGAGAAAGGTATATTCACTCGACAAGCTCGCGCATCTGCGCCGCCGCGCACTCAATCCACTCAGCGTGCTTTGCTTATCAGCTCGTGCACATCAGCTATACAGGCGTTAATACTGAATGTTTAACGTTATATTCATTGCATACATATACTTCGTAGCAGACATCCTTAACTCCATTCTGCTGTCTGTTGTTCTGTTGTCAGTGTTTCTTTGTCTGAATATGGCACTTATCACATGCTGTGTGGTATCGGCGTTTGGTATCGGGGCATTTTAACGAGTACGAGTACGAGTACAGGAGCTCAGTATCGGGCCCGATACCGATACCAGAATCGGTATCGGTGCATCCCTACTAGATACTGTAGTAGCATTAGCGTTTAAAGCAGAATATAATAGGTGGCAACAACATTCATCGTCCAAATTCTCCTCAATGTCTTCAAAAAATGAATGTGTGGCCAAAAGTCATTTTTATCACGTAAATTAGACTAAATTAGCTCACAGCACTTTAAACTTGACATGTTTCGCCACGTTTGCATTATTCTCCAAAACACTAGATGGCACTGTGGAGAAAATATTAGCTGAACCAGAATTTTTTAATTATTATACACCATCAATAAATTTTAGATTAAACTCAAATTTAAACTCAGTTTAATAACATTAATAAAATGTTTGCAGAGTATTAAATAAATTTGCTGTTCAAAAATATAAAATCATTTAGACTAGTGTACAAAAGGTAGCTTGACTGTAATATTACAGGCACCTATGCAGATACAATCATAAATTCATGTTTTGCGTTATTTTCTTTGATGTCTGTATTTATGGGCTGATTTACATCATTTTCTGCAGTTCCGTTTATGAAGAAGTAGGCTAGGTCGTCCAAATAAGTGTAAACTCTGAAACCAGTGTTTCTCAGCGTGGTCAGAACTGATTCAATGAGATACAGCACTGGACAAAAGTGAAATGAACCGCACAAGAGAGATTGAAACTGATACCGCAGATTAACTCTCTCTCCCTCACGTGCTCAGTTTCTCTCTCACTAGAAGTTTCAATCTCGATGCAATTATGATATTGTGCTGCATCTCATTGAATCATGATGTGTAGTGCGATGCGTATTGTACTGTTACTGTTGTGTACTATGATACAGTATATACCATGGTACTGAAGGATTGCTATATTAAGATTTTTTACTGTTGAAAAGTTTAGGGTGTTTTTTTTCTTGAAAGATATTAATACTTTTATTCAGAAAAGATGCATTAAATTGATCTAAAGTGACAGTACGGGTATTTATAAAGTTACAAAAGATTTCTGTTTCTACAAAAAATATTAAACAGCAGAACTGTTTTCAGCATTGCTAATAATAAGAAATGTTTTTGAGCACCAAATCAATGTGACACTGAAGACTGAAGTAATGAAAACTCAGTTTTGCCATCACAGGAATAAATTACATTATAAAATATATTCAAATTAAAAAGTTATTTTAAATTGTAATAATATTTTGCAATATTACTGTTTTTACTGTATTTTGATCAAACAAGTGCAGCCTTGGTGAGCATATGTTTTAAAAAAAATCTTACTGACCCCAAACTTTTGGTCGGTACCATATCATGGTATTTACATGTAGCCACCATGGCAAAAACGAAAACATTCACAGTAATACTATTTTTGTAAGTTTTTGTAAGCATAACGGTACATTAACACTGGGCGTCGGCGCTTGATGGAGGGCGTTTCTGAAGCTTGGTGCTGACGCAACCGTCATAGTGACAACAGCCAATCACATTAGTTTTCTGGTGTTGCATGAACGCGATTGGCTAGCGTCTGCACCAGGGGGTTTGCATAAGGCGATCTGATTGGCTGACGCCTGCGTTGGCACTTGAAAAGTTGAAAAGTTTTCAACTTCTGCCGCGAGCAACGGACCCAACGCGTCACGACGGACCCACAATTCATTTCGGCAACGCTTGACGTCACTCCATTCAAAGTAAATGAGATGCGTTGACGCAGACGCCCCGTGTGAATGGGGAGTCAGAGATACCAGGCTGTGTCAGGTCTTTTTTTTTATCTCGCTTGGCCACTCCAGATTTCTGCATGTATGAGCTCTGACTTTTTTGTGATGGGACAACAAATGGCAGACGGCTTAGATGTTGGGCCTCAGTCAATCTAAAAATAGCCTTTGACTCTTTGCACTCTGCGCTTGCCAGTGGCCATGTACAAACGTAACACGCTCCTCCCTCGTTTTATCAGGGAGCTGACAGCTGCAAAGATCAAGCTGCTATGGTGCCAAATTAAATCCACATGAAAGAAATTACATTAATTAATTCCATGTCAAGTTGCCTCTTGTTGATGTTGATTAAAGCGGATAAAATGTTGAACTGGTTGTCACTCTGGCTGTGTGCTGTCAAATATAATTTTTTGCCTTTGGACAGAGTTTTGGAAACAGATGACAGAAAACACTGGACTACAAGTGTCAAATAATCACAACTTAGTAGGAAATAACCACACAAACCCACTACTGACTCATCAGTGAACCTTCTCAATTGGGTTTCATCTCAAAGGATTGCAGTAGCTTCATGGTGGAGGACAGCAGAAAGACAATAAAAAATCATAAAGAGGAATAATTTGAAGACATGACCCTGTTACCACAGGTCTGCCCGGGTCCAAGACCGTGAGGAGTTTTTAAAAACGCTTTAGGAGGACACACGGGGACGGGCAGAGTTACATGTCAAACACGTAGCTCTAAGGAACATAACTGCAGTGTAATGCAGTTTGACATCAGATATCAATCTGACAAAGCCTATTCATCAGTGTGAACTGTTGGCAGAGCAAAGACAAAAGCATGGGACAGATTTACAGCCCCGTTGAACCAAAGCAATATCTCACACCTTTCCCTGATGACATATCCACGTGTGCAGCACGTCATAAAGCATATTGCGCTTTTGCAAAGACTGCACTAATGGCAGTAACTGAGTACAGGTGCTAGACAGAATGGCATTGATCTTGCATCGATAATGCTTAGGCCTGTAAATGCACGTTGTCAAAATTTTGCTCTGCGCACAAAACATGCACACACTCTCTATGTAAATGCCTGTGTCTGAAACAATCAAGAGTTGATGATTTCTGGTGACATAAGCAACAACGACTGTCAGAGATGCGGCAAAGTACAAATAACAAATATAGTGCAGACAATATCTGGATTTCCATCTCTGTAATTTTATGCAGATTTCACGATATTGCGCAAAAATGCAGGATGCATAGAATTTTCAAATGCACACAAACACCACCTTCTTGTGAGCATTTTCTGCCACTATGGTATTTGTGTGCATGTTTGTTTAAGTTTTGATATCAATACAGGCAAAATCTCAAGAAAACATATTTTATCAGGTTTTTATTATGTACTGATTTTTTTTTTTTAGTCATTAGTGATTTGTTGTAGATGCAACTCATTAAGGATGAAACAAATTCATTTTGTAATGATGCATAAAAATGCAGAATTGAAACAAAAATGTGTATATAACGTACAAAATTCAGAACTAATGATTCAGAAATTGAATTTTTCATTGAATAAATTAAAGGTCATTTGCCTAAAGTTGAAATGACTTTGCTGCATCGCCAGTGGTTGCTGTCGCTTATGTCACCAAAAATCAACTGGAAATTAATGATATTCATTTGCTTTTTCACTGCAAAAATCGGTTATAGTTATATAACTGCAGTTTCAGTCAGGTCTAGCAGCAGTCGAGAAATTGTACGTGTTCTCCACTAGAGCATTAGGAAATGTTTGTAAACTTGTTTCAGCTGCCTTTTGAGCTACACCTAGATATAAAAGATGTAATACAATGCTGGGTTTTGGCTGTAAAAGCCAATGTCTATGTGTGAAACAATGTTTATTAATGATATCACAACCTTGCAGGCTGCCATGAAAGCAGTTTACACAATTTTTGCCATTGTTTTCATTTACCAAGTATGTGATTGTGATTAGCCTGCAAGTTATGTCTGGGCAGCTCTGCCAAACACAAGCATCTGTTTGTTCTCTGTTTGTTTTAACTGATCTTATTGTGACTGGAACGGTTTTGTTGTCATCATGACACAGTCGGGAATGTCTGTCGCCTCTGAGCTTCTTATTTCTCAAGCTTTTTTATGTGCATTCATTAAAACACCAAAATAGATGCACAAATGAAGTGTACGCAAAGTGTTGATTCGCTGCTTTGCTCATTATTAGTACATACAGGGTGACTCTTTATTTTGACAATGGTGTGTGTTCTGTTAGAGTAGACTGCTGGAGTAATTGCTTCATTCTTCATCCAGACACAGTTTTAAAAGAAAAGCACAGCCCTAACATGTTTGCAGTAGGTATGACATACACTGGGGTTACTGTGTTTTTTAAGCAGATTGGACACTAGTGTCATAACAATTACCATTTTCCTTTTTTTAAAAAACAGTTTTCAAAGCATTTCTAATCATACAAAGAAGTGCCTCCACTGTGACTGACATTTCAGAGTAGATATAGGAGCTATAATTTCAGGTCATATTTAACAAGTAAATATCACCATTGATCTGCTCACATCAAACACCCTTTTCAGTCTGAGAAATAACAATAATTTTATAGGGTTTTTTTTATACTGCTTTTTGCTGTGCAGTGACTCCATTCATTCTTAGCATGGCAGTCCACATTGTCTGAAATGTCTGCATGCACCTCAGTGATATAAAAAATATATCAACATAAAAAATAAACAGATAGTAGCTTGCAGTACCATGATATGTCATTCTATGTGATGTTATATATTGGAGTACCATGGTAAAATATTGTCAGATACCATCACTCTACTGTGGTACTGGCACAGTGCTTTTTTGCATGATTGGGGATGCAAATTAAAGTTGCAAAGAAATATTAAGTTAGTATATAAAACTTTTATTATAATAAATTTAAATTAAACTTAAATTTTAATGTTGTTGAAAGAACATATTAGAATGATTCTATTGGAGTAATGGCTGCTGAAAATTCAGCTTCACTACCATCACAAGAATAAACTACATAAATACAATATGTTCAATTAGAAAAGTTATTTTAATTTGTAATAATATTTCACAATGAAATTATTGTTTTTAGTGTATTTAATCCAATAATGCAGTCTTGATGAGAATGAGAGAAGTCTTTCAAAATAAAAAAAAAGTAATTAGTAATACTACATAATTTATAAATAATTTATAACATAGAGAGAAGGGGTAAATTTTAGTAATTGTTTTCTAAAATTCTTTTTGTATTTGCATATATATTAATATTATTATTATTTATTTTCTTTTTTTATGCGGGTAAGCAGCCTTTGACGTAAATGCTCTGGTCTACTTAGGGCAGTGTAACATGGAATGGACAAAAAAAAAAGTCTCTGCATCACAAAACCACCAATCATTCTGCATTCAAGCCAAACAGGCAGCGCTGGCAAGACCCTGCTCCAGCTGCTGTGTTGAGGGCTGGTCTGAATGCCAATTAGAGATGAAGGAGCGATGAAGAAGGCTCCAGAACCCGAGGCTTGATGAGGCCGGCGCAGCCCTATGGGCTGATTGTTTGGGGGGTGGTTGAGCTATGCTGTGTTTCTGTTTTGACGCCAAGCGGGAGAGAAGTGCTCTCATGGAGAGCCAGGAGGAGAACATGATTGGCTAATTAAAACAGATGAAGTCTGAGCATCTTGGCGGCTGATGGGCCTCTTCAATGCCTGGTAGTGACTGGTACAGTCAGGGGCCACATGGCCAGTCGCTCCGGTCTTACAGGGGAAGTGGTGTGTGTGTGTGTTTGTGAGGCACGTACTGCCCACATAACAGTGTAAATCTCAGTGTGAATCATGAAACACGCAGTCTGTGATGTGCAAAGCGATGCTGAATCATACATAGGCAAGTTTGTAAATAATTAACATTATAATCTGGGCTTTGTAAATTACATATTCATGAATCTAACACTTTAGTCCACCATGCACACTTGGTTCACAATGTTCTGACATCTAATATCTAGCCTAGTTATTTGCTTTATTTGGCTGCCCCCCGTGTCAATGCTTAAAAAAGTGTGTTTGTTACCGCACCTGAAGCAAACATCCATAAGCTCGTCCCTGTGGCTCAAAGCGCAGGTATTATTGCAGCCAGTGAACTTGGAAATCATCTGAACCTTGAGTTAATCAAAATCTGATCCGCGAGATCTGCTGGACTGTGGCTCGCTGTAGTTTGCCCTCAGAATTGTATTTATTGACAGAGCTGCTGTATGGGGCCATGACGCTGAACCTGTGGGCACCTTAGCTGAGAGAGATATTTATCTGAGTGATCCCTCCATGACAGAGGATTGACCGCTAGATGGAGAAAAGATTTGAGACTCTGAGGGCTGTAATTGCTGATCAAGTAAAAGTCAACACACAACATTTCTTTCTTTCTGTCTTTTCCTGTCATATACACACACATAGAACCAAAAAAAAAAAAAAAGGATTTATTGCTCACTAAGTTAGAGGTGGTGGGATATCCTCAGGACTTTCTTGCAACTGATTCTGTTGAAGGCAGTTGTTGTAAACTATGTCAGTGTGAAATGGACCTTTCTGCCATTTTTGCCTTCTCACAGTGGAAAATGATTGTGCCACATGGCCAGTTGCTGGGGACTGACCGTCCAACAGCAAAGAAACAAGGAAAGGAAGACATATTTAGTTTAAAGGAACAGTTAACTGAAATAGAATTGTTCTTGTATAATGTACTCCAGGAATCTTTGTTTTACAGCTTTAGAAATATGTTTTGAAGAAAGAAAGAAAGAAAGAAAGAAAGAAAGAAAGAAAGAAAGAGAAAGAAAGAAAGAAAGAAAGAAAGAAAGAAAGAAAGAAAGAAAGAAAGAAAGAAAGAAAGAAAGAAAGAAAGAAAGAAAGAAAGAAAGAAAAAGAAAGAAAGAAAGAAAGAAAGAAAGAAAGAGCTAAATACAAAGAGAGGAAATGTGAGGAAAAGTTCTAGAAAAGAAGGAGGTTGGGAGCCTGAGGCAGAGCTGCACTGGCTTTGACTCATCCAGCAGAGATAAGGTGTAATTCTCTTTAGTAAGCCTGGTGTGCTTCTCTTCACCTCCGCTGTCTGTCATACTTACAGCCGTGCCCCTCTCCATCTCCACCCCTCACTACCCTGACAATCACAGCTCTGCCCTTCATAGCCACTGCGTTCTGCTGTGGAGATACACTTGATGATGTGCTTGTCTGCTGCCTAATTTAATGCAATCATATCAACAGAGTTTGACTGATGGGACGGTCAAGACTTGCTGCATGTTGTCATGGTCAACAGTGAAGTGGTGTGCTCGGTCTGTTAGCAGAAGCTCTCATTCCTCCAATCAGTGTTCACCGTGCCGTCTCAACACAGGAAAGATAACTTTAGCGGAGGACGGCAACACAACAGATCCTCTTGCCGGGGCCGGCATTTTATTAAACATTTAACCGATACAGTTGGCCTAGATTAAGTTGAGGTTAAGTGGGGGCCTGTCTGCCTCACCCTGAGAGCCCTACGGCCCACCTTACATCACAGAGCTGGGTCTGCTACAATGGAAATTGTCCTTTTGTTTTCAGCCCAAATCGTTGACCACTACATTACACCAACCCCAGGTTTGAAAAGAACTGAAATGTTTGGACTAATGCAGTCATTTGAGAAGATAGCTTTTTGGGTCATTTAGCTGTACCCATCCACTCATTCCCTTCATTAAATTTATACTAGTGGTTTCTTTTGTTACTTTGAAACTAGAAAAAATGTGCGCCCTTCTTTCTCTCATGGTAACATAATCTGACCGTCTATAGTATTGTTGCCAATTATTGAAACCTTTAATGTTATGTATTGAAAAAATGTCATGTTGTTATTTTATGTTTTGATTTTACAGTATCTTATGTAATGTCACAATGTTACAATGATTTGTTCTGGCTTTTTTAAACGTTTTTTCTGAATAATGAAAACATTGTTTTTATAAAAAATTAAAACTGCATATGTTCTTTAAATTTTTTACTGTTGAATAATAAAGTTACATTCTTCAAAATTTAATTTACCTTTTTGTCAGTAGACCTAATATAGTTCTGTTGTTTTCTTTATGCTTTCTGTGTTGCAGAAATGCACAAATGTTTTGATTATTGCTTTAAAAATATCGCAAAATAAATGACACTACTTTCCTACTACTAAAATTTTATATACATTACCATTCAAAAATGTGGGATATGTATGATTTTTATTCCCATTTCATAGGAAAAACAATTAAGTTTATTAAATATATATATATATAATTATTTTTATTTTTTTGAACAGTACCATGCAAACGTTTGGGGTCTCTTATGCTCACCAAGGCTGCATTTATTTGACAAAAATATGGTAAAAACAGTAATAGTACTATAGAATTAGTGCGAAATATTAAAAATTTTAAAAACTATATTCTATTTTAATACAATTTAAATGTCATTATTCCTGGGATGGCAAAGCTGAATTTTCAGTATCATTACTTCAGTGTCAGACAATCCTTCAGAAATCATTCAAATATGCTGATTTGTTCTTATTATCAACATTGAAAACAGTTGTGCTGCTTAATATTTTTGTGGAAACTGTGATACATTTTGTCAGAACTCAGACAGAATTAATTTGAAATGGAAATCTTTTGTAAAATTATTAAATGTCTTTACAGTCATTTTGATCACTTTAATGCACCCTAAGTTGATGAACAAATGTATTGATATTTTCAATCAATCAATTAACCAACCAACCAACCAATCAATCAATCAATCAATCAATCAAAAAGAAAGAAAGAAAGAAAGAAAGAAAGAAAGAAAGAAAGAAAGAAAGAAAGAAAGAAAGAAAGAAAGAAAGAAAGAAAGAAAGAAAGAAAGAAAGAAAGAAAGAAAGAAAGAAAGAAAGAAAGAGCTAAATACAAAGAGAGGAAATGTGAGGAAAAGTTCTAGAAAAGAAGGAGGTTGGGAGCCTGAGGCAGAGCTGCACTGGCTTTGACTCATCCAGCAGAGATAAGGTGTAATTCTCTTTAGTAAGCCTGGTGTGCTTCTCTTCACCTCCGCTGTCTGTCATACTTACAGCCGTGCCCCTCTCCATCTCCACCCCTCACTACCCTGACAATCACAGCTCTGCCCTTCATAGCCACTGCGTTCTGCTGTGGAGATACACTTGATGATGTGCTTGTCTGCTGCCTAATTTAATGCAATCATATCAACAGAGTTTGACTGATGGGACGGTCAAGACTTGCTGCATGTTGTCATGGTCAACAGTGAAGTGGTGTGCTCGGTCTGTTAGCAGAAGCTCTCATTCCTCCAATCAGTGTTCACCGTGCCGTCTCAACACAGGAAAGATAACTTTAGCGGAGGACGGCAACACAACAGATCCTCTTGCCGGGGCCGGCATTTTATTAAACATTTAACCGATACAGTTGGCCTAGATTAAGTTGAGGTTAAGTGGGGGCCTGTCTGCCTCACCCTGAGAGCCCTACGGCCCACCTTACATCACAGAGCTGGGTCTGCTACAATGGAAATTGTCCTTTTGTTTTCAGCCCAAATCGTTGACCACTACATTACACCAACCCCAGGTTTGAAAAGAACTGAAATGTTTGGACTAATGCAGTCATTTGAGAAGATAGCTTTTTGGGTCATTTAGCTGTACCCATCCACTCATTCCCTTCATTAAATTTATACTAGTGGTTTCTTTTGTTACTTTGAAACTAGAAAAAATGTGCGCCCTTCTTTCTCTCATGGTAACATAATCTGACCGTCTATAGTATTGTTGCCAATTATTGAAACCTTTAATGTTATGTATTGAAAAAATGTCATGTTGTTATTTTATGTTTTGATTTTACAGTATCTTATGTAATGTCACAATGTTACAATGATTTGTTCTGGCTTTTTTAAACGTTTTTTCTGAATAATGAAAACATTGTTTTTATAAAAAATTAAAACTGCATATGTTCTTTAAATTTTTTACTGTTGAATAATAAAGTTACATTCTTCAAAATTTAATTTACCTTTTTGTCAGTAGACCTAATATAGTTCTGTTGTTTTCTTTATGCTTTCTGTGTTGCAGAAATGCACAAATGTTTTGATTATTGCTTTAAAAATATCGCAAAATAAATGACACTACTTTCCTACTACTAAAATTTTATATACATTACCATTCAAAAATGTGGGATATGTATGATTTTTATTCCCATTTCATAGGAAAAACAATTAAGTTTATTAAATATATATATATATAATTATTTTTATTTTTTTGAACAGTACCATGCAAACGTTTGGGGTCTCTTATGCTCACCAAGGCTGCATTTATTTGACAAAAATATGGTAAAAACAGTAATAGTACTATAGAATTAGTGCGAAATATTAAAAATTTTAAAAACTATATTCTATTTTAATACAATTTAAATGTCATTATTCCTGGGATGGCAAAGCTGAATTTTCAGTATCATTACTTCAGTGTCAGACAATCCTTCAGAAATCATTCAAATATGCTGATTTGTTCTTATTATCAACATTGAAAACAGTTGTGCTGCTTAATATTTTTGTGGAAACTGTGATACATTTTGTCAGAACTCAGACAGAATTAATTTGAAATGGAAATCTTTTGTAAAATTATTAAATGTCTTTACAGTCATTTTGATCACTTTAATGCACCCTAAGTTGATGAACAAATGTATTGATATTTTCAATCAATCAATTAACCAACCAACCAACCAATCAATCAATCAATCAATCAATCAATCAATCAATCAATCAATCAATCAATCAATCAATCAATCAATCAATCAATCAATCAATCAATCAATCAATCAATCAATCAATCAATCAATCAATCAATCAATCAATCAATCAATCAATCAATCAATCAATCAATCAATCAATCAATCAATCAATCAATCAATCAATCAATCAATCAATCAATCAATCTGTATGACTCCAAAACAATGAACAGTAGTCTATGAAATGGAATATCTCAACCTTCATGTTCCAAACCATTTTTTTTATGTCATTATTTTATTCAGGTTTGATTAGGATGCAGTGGGCATTGCTTTTTTTACGTGTATGCATCGGATTGGAATGTGAAGAAATGAAAGACATTTGAGCAATAAGGATCTCAATAAAAAGTATGCTAGCTGTTTTTCAGTACTCAGCTTTATCCGTAATAATGTCAAGCCTGTGATCCTCTGGAGAGCTGAAACGTGATCCTAGTACGGCTTTTCCATACTGTGTAATTACTAGTGTTACCGTGAGCTCTCTGCCTCAGCAAACAAGCCTGGAAGAACGAGCGCAAACATTTAGGCAGCGTAATGCAGGTGTGACCAGCCGTTTCACCACACAGCTGTCTGTCTGTCTGTCTGTACGCAGAGAAGCCGTGTTCAAAATGAAGCCATCAGAATTCACTGCATGCATGAGTCCCATAAGAAGAGATTTTCACTTAAACAAGACGTCTGCAGGATCAGGAATGAGAAGGCGGCCGTCTCGAGATTACAGCTTTCTTCTCGTGAATAATTGTTTGCACAAATGGCTTTTATTTTAGAGTGGAGGCGTTGAATCTTTTAAGAATGGTGCAGGGCATTAGGGGAGGGCAACAGAGGTGTTTTTGACTACTGATGAGCTGGAATGATGCACAAGTGCCCTCCATCGCCCCGAAAATTATGCAGAAAGCCTTTCCATTCTGTCTTTGTCTGTCACTTTCTCTCTCCCCCTCGCTCCCTTCGCTCGCGGGCCTCGGCGGCCATGTGGCAAATTGCTTGTGCTGTGTAATTTACTTGGGGGCTGAAGCTTCCCGTCAGGAATCCCTTCTGGGGGGTCAACTCTGTCCTACTCATCTCTGCTCAGGGCGGCCTCTTGATATTGCCCATAAATCTGGGTATCACTGATTATTTTGATACTATTGTCTGACAGAGTAATGGAATGTCAGCCCTCTTAAAGTAATCCTCCTATCTGCGTGACCTACCGGAGACCTGCGGTGAATTGGCCTGGGCGCTAAGCCATGGACTATAGTCGCAAGAAATAAGCTGCTGTCCTGCTTCCATTCTTCTTCTCCTTCTTTTTCACTCAGAGAGAGAGAGGGAGAATACAAGCGCTGTACTATAGCATTCAAACTGTACTGCTGTCACCTTGAAAACCAGCCCTCATTTTTCACCGCTGTGTTCCTTTTCAGTTTAGGCGGCCAAAAAACACAACTCCCCCAAGCCCTTCCTTCCCCCAATGTGCTTTTCATATTGTTCAGTCAGGGCTCATTAAAATGTTGAGTCATCATTGAACTGTGCCAGGACTTTTATTCTATGGGAGGATGGAGCGTTTAATATGTGTGAACGCTCAGTGTATTAGGCAGATTGTGTTCATAGACAAAATGGCTGAGATTATGCTTTTATTTTTCCTGTAACTTCTCAGTCATTATGTAAAGAGATAGTTCACCCAGAAATGAAAATGGTGATCATTTACTCATCGTCATGATGTTCCAAAGCCATTATGACTTTTTGTACACTGCGTATATAGAACTCTGTTCAAAAATAATGAAAGAGAATAAAAACTGGGGCTGTCAAAGCTCCAAAATGACAAAATGGCATCATAAAGGTATCATAAAAAGTGGTCTATGGGCTTGTGCATTATATATTTTACAAGTGTCATGTGATGAGTCATACAATATGATATTTGAGGAACAGACTGCAATTTATGTGAGTGATTATCAGTTGCTGAGACTCACTGAGTTGAATCAAGAACTGAATCAGTTTGATTTGTGAACAGATCATTTATATGAGTTACAGGAATTGGACCAAAGATTCATTAAAAAGATACAAATCAAAAGAAGATTGAACATGCAGAGAAAAAGATATTGTGGATACAAATTAATAACATGTTCCCTCAAACTGTTAATCATTCCCTTGTTTTAGTTAAATAGTGGCCATGATTTAAATAAATCAATGGAATACATTTGTAAAATGTGGCCATTGTGTAACTTAAACTAAGGAAAAAATTATTGAATTGTAGTCACAAATTACTACACTGTAAAAAATAATAATAATAATAATAAAAAATGGGGCCCAATGTACTGTGTTAATTTGAAGGAATTTTCGTATTGATTTTGAATCACGGATTGCATTATGTTTGTGTTTTAGGGTTAAAGGAAATGTATGGAAACTTAACGGATAATCCTGGCAGAAAATTGTCAGTAGATTATTTTTCCTTACAGTGTCAGTCATTAGAATTCTTAATTAGAATTCTTAACTCATGGTAACAGTGTAATTATTTTTTTTCATCCATGTCATATGTTTAGAGTGACATGATGGTGAGTAAATAATGGCATTTCATTTTTGGGTGAACTATCCCTTTATGTGCTATTTGGACAGGATTTGTAATAGTGGTCGACCGATATATCGCCAAGGCCAATATATCGGACGATATTTGGCATTTTTCAAATATTGCATCGGCCGATACGTTTTTCTGTTTGGCCGATGCATTCGTGGCGGGACTTTTATTTTGACGGCGCTAAGAACGGCAGTGCCTGAACAGACAGTGCTCACATTCTCCCTCTTGTTCGCTGTCGTCGTCAGTGTTGGGAGTAACGCGTTACAAAAGTAATGCATTACAGTAACTGATTATGTTTTGCTGTAATGCAGTAGTGTAAGGCATTACTAATCAATTTTCAGTAATATTTTACTCGGTACATGTTCAGTAACGCATGCGTTACAACACACTTTTAGTCCAAAATGTAATTGTTCAAAGAAAAAAAAAAACAGCAAGACCGCGAGACATTAACGAAATCAAAAATGCCGCAAGTAAGTTCTATTTCCTGTTCGTGGTCAGTCAATAGCCGCATGACCGGCGAGACATTAACAAATCAAAAATGCCGCAAGTAAGTTCTATTTCCTGTTCGTGGTCAGTCAATAGCCGCATGTGGTGTCCAACTTTGTAAATAAAGACTAAACGACAGCTTCTGATGTATTTGTTTAGCGATTTATTTAATTCATCTCCCTCTCCCTGGTGGAAACAGCTTCTGATTTATTTGTTTAGCGATTTATTTCATTCATCTCCCTCTCGCTGGTGGAACTTTGTATTGTGTGACGTAGTCCAGTGAAGGTGTGTTTAGGGCGGGTTTTACAGGAGTGCCGCGAGGCTACTGGCCTGACAATGGAAACGCGGCATGATTTCGGCCTCTGTGCTCGAGGTCTGAGGCTATTAGCCCCACCCGGCTCGCTGTAAGCCCCGGTTCGCACTGGCCAGTGGAAAAGTGGCTAATGGGTGAAGATGGCAGAAGACTGTACACTCTAAAAAATGCTGGGTTATTTCAACCCAACTTTGGGTCAAATTTGGACTAACCCGACTTTTGGGTTAAAAATTTAATGTAAAAATTTAACCCAACAGTTGGGTTAGTCCATATTTGACCCAAAGTTGGGTTGAAATAACCCAGCATTTTTTAGAGTGTGTCATTTTAGAATGTTAAGTTCTACTTCTGTAGTTATTTTGGTGAAAGTAACTCAAAAGTAATACAGGAGTCATGTAACGCATTACAATTCTGAGACAGTAATATTGTAAGGTAAGGAATTACTTTTAAATAACAGTAACAAGTAATCTATAATGTATTACAGTTTGGAAGTAACTTGCACAACACTGGTCGTCGTTAACAGTTCTGTCCACGGACAGAAGTCTGTCTAACAATCAGATAGAACTGTTGAACAAAGGAATTAAAATGTATACAAAAAAGTATTATAATGATTGCTTTAATATAAAGTAATAGAAAGGCAAACATTATAATACTTTCTCATTTGCCATCAACATTCAGCAAACACGCATTTATCCAGCTGTGAGATCTTATGAAGTGTGCATTTGTATCCTGCATGATCACGTGTTCTCTGCGTGACAGTCGATCCGTGCGAATTGAATGTGGACTGGAGGAGAGTTCTTCTTCACTGAGACGCGTGATCGACAAACTTTAAACTCGTGATTTCAAATTATGCTGTGCTTCATGCTTTTGCCCACTGCCATATTCATGTCGTTTTCACTGTGTGCTGTATGTAAAATTAGTGTTACCTTGGCTTTATTTGAAAAAATATGATTCCCAATGCACACACACTTCCCAGAATACTGAGTGCCCTGTTGGTTACAGCGTTTACTTCCTTTTTAATTATATTTTTATTAAATATTTGTTTATTTGTGAAAAATACTTTGTCATTTAAAGTATAATCATGTTTATTTTACACATTTATTTTTTTAATCCATTTTCAAATTATTTCAAATTTCTTAAATATTAAATAAAATTATATCGGCTTTATATCGGCCATCGGCCACCGGCCACCCTGCTTTCCAAGATATCGGCACCAGCAGTCAAAAAAACAATATCGGTCGACCACTAATTTGTAACATATATTTAACTTGGAATACAATTATTAAGATGAAGTGTGTTTGATTTCATGTGCTGATTAGGACAGATTGGCTAAAAGGTCTAAATTCATAATGAAGGTGCACCAGAGTAACATCTACTGGAATTTAGACTTTAAGGTATTTTAAGGTCAACATAAATGAAGAGAAGCAATGTAAAAAATAATAATATACCACAATCACATGCTTTTTTTATCCAAATAGGATTCAATTTCTCAGAGGACCTCCAAGGTACTGATAACAGTAGTTAATTTGCTCTGTAATTTTCACCCGAGGTTGTATGAGAAAAACAGAAGCATGTTTGATTCGGGCAGGATTAAAATCACAAAATACGTCTATGAAACACAAATTTGCCTAAAATCTTCAGGGAAAACTGGTCCCGTCTGAATAGGCTTTAGACAGCGAGCTGGTTGGCGTCAGATGAAGCATAACCCCAATGGATCGGCCAGGTTCGAGTGTCAGTAAAGACTCAAATGACGTCTGAAAGCGAGCAGGTCATTGAGCTGGCAGTATGTGTGACTCTGTGGCAAAACTGTGGCCGAGAGGCAGTTCATCAGACAGTGTGGCAGCTTTTAATTAAAGAGCGGGTCACTGTAAATGGTGACCAGAGGCTGTGATGAAAACGACTGTGCAGCAGCACCTCATGACGCACATTAGAGCCCTGTTTCCTTTATTCCTCTGTTTATCTTGCCCCCCCCCCCCCGTCTTAATGTCTCAGTCACGCAGAAATCCCATGCTACTCAGTCCAGCTCTGCTCTACCACCATTGAACTATAAATACTCAACGCCTCATGCTTAAAGCAAATCCATTCTCCTCAGAAGTTACGGAGGAGTTTGGTTTTCTGGAGAGCTAATTACAGCTTCAGCGTCAGTGATTAAACTCGGCCTCAGCTCTGATTGGCAGCCAGGAAATCTGTTGTCGTTTTCTCATGTTGGCTGAATGCTGGATCTTGGATCCACATGGGACTTCAGCATAAGAACAACTGCCGCCCACACAGAAAACCCAGACTTGACTTGACGAATGGGGTCCACAGTTTGACAAACAAAAGTGAATATTATTGCTCCCGTAATGGGCTGAACAATATTCATTATATAAACCTATGAGTGTTTCCTCCCGGAAACTGGCCATTCAAATGACAAGATAAAAGAATAGCTGACTCATAATGAACAATCTGTTGTCATTTACTCACACTTCCTGTATGACTTTATTACTTCTATGGAATACAAAATGATTCTAATAATTTTGAAGAATGTGCTGGACTTATTTATTTCACTTACTTATGCAGTGTAAGTGAATAGAAACTAAGGCTTTTAAGCTTCAAAAAGAACAAAAATGTATAAAAAGCATCACAAAAGACCATTTTCTGTAATCTAATTATTATGAATGTGTACAATAGTTTTTTTGCGAAAAACAAACCAAAATCTAAGATATTGATTGATTTAAATTATTATTGACTTCTCTGCATCAGTATTTTTTTTATTTAAAATGGTTTAATTAAAAAAAAAACACTTTTTAAGAATAATAAATATTTATAAAATTTAATTAAATAATATTTATATTTTATTCCTAAATTATATATATGTATCATTCTAATTTCTAATTTATATAATTTAATTTATTCATATAAAATAATGATGTATTCTAAATATAACCTTACTTATTTTGTAACCTTACTTATTTTTTTGTACTTATTTTTTATTTATAAGAGATAGAGAGAAACAATCCACTTTGCAAGAGTTTCTGCTAAATTATTGTGATAAAGAAATACTTAAATTAAAAATATATGAATCCAAATCACATGAAACAACACCCTTACTCTCTGTCAATTACTGTCCATCTCTGTCCAAACTGCATTTAATAGAAGCTCTAGAGGTTTTCTCCATTTCTGCACAAAGATATGAATCCTTCCCTCAACTCAGTGCCTCTGTTTTTCCAGGGTCACAAGCTCAACAATTAAAGATCTCCACAGTGAAACTGAGGGGGGTTTAATATAGTTTTTAATGTAACTTTAATGTAACCCCTTCTTCATGTCAAGGAAATAAATAGTCAATTTCTCACCCAAAGCTATATATGGATTCAGAAGACTTGGAGAATTTTCTTCAATTTTCTGTCTTCTTTTGCGTTCATGTAAAGACAAAAATGGAATGACATGAGAGAATATTTTCATTTTTAGGTATACTGTTCCTTTAAGAAAGTTTGAGCAGTATATTCTCATGGGCATCTTTGTCCATCGCTACACCAAGACCATGTCAATGAACAGAATTTCATTTTTGTCAGGTGCTTCACTGTTCTGCAGCATTGATGTGAACAATTAATCAACCCTCAGGGTATGACTCCTACATCAGTACTCAGTACCCACATCATAATTCACTTAAGCGTCTTTTGGCCCTGGTAATAAATGATGCTTGTATAAATATATAGAGTGAAGTATCCAAGGTCAATACTCTGCAGCAAGCCGCAGCTCTACCAGTGTGGAATTTTGAGTGGGCAGCGGCAGATGCGTTGCTGAGTGTCAGCCGCTTTCAAGCTAGCTATTTGGTTAGCGCTTAGTGCGCACAACCCCTCCCCTCTGCACAGGAGTCATTAATTATACCTCCTCAACCGAATTAGACATGGAGCGTTTTATCTTAATAGCTCTCTGCAAGTAAGCCTCCAGGATGGGCATTATACTGTTTTCATCTGGTGAAGGCGTTCTCATTCAATTCAGTTCCTCTCTGCCGCTTTTGAGGGCAGAGCATCTACTAAGGCTTGTCGCAAGCCTATCCTCATCCTCCTGGGGGCTGAAGGTGAAGCCAGAGACCTCCGATATTGTGCGGCACTCATGTAATGACTCCTGAAGGGGGGAGACGTTGATTGGAATAGAAGCAGGTTGAGATCTACAAGCACAAAATCTATTTGCACCGTGACCATGGAAATGCACAGCGCGCAAACAATTAAAATGCTAATTTCCTATCCCTGTGGTAAAGTGCTAATGACTTTTCTAGTCATCCAGCACCTAATAAATAGTTCCCAGTGAAGGTTATAGGATGCAGTGTGGAAACCAGTTGAGGACAGATCTTTTTCCCATGTTCAGATCATTCCATATGTGTTGCATGCACTGTGGGTCAGTGGTGCAGATCAATACATACACTGCAAAGTCACTGGCAATAACATGTTTTATTTTATTTTATTGTTTGCTTTTTGTGAAATAGGATAAAATTACTAAAAATAAACAATATTAAAACAATCACTGTACACATTCATAGTATATAGAAGATAATTATTTAATGGTCACAAAGTAATTATTTATTCAAATAAATACCTGTCAGACAGTATGTGATTTCGTCTTCATGAGAGAAGACTTTGAGAGGAGACAGGGTTACATAAAAAAAAAAAAGATATATATATATATATATACACAGTATATACTGTATATATATATATATATATATATATATATTAGTGCTGGGCAATGATAAACATTTTTAATTCGCGATTAATCGCATGCTTTTCTGCTATTAATCACATTGTTATGCACAAAATTCAATAATGAATTCAAAAGTAGTGTATTGTGTACTTTTTTCATTTAAAAGTACTGCTATATGAACAAAAGTGCAATAACATTTTGTTTGCAAACACTTGAAACAAATAAGGTGCTTTTTTATTACAGCAGTATTCCTAACTTTTCTAGTCATCCAGCACCTAATAAATAGTTCCCAGTGACAGTTATAGGATGCAGTGTGGAAACCAGTTGAGGACAGATCTTTTTCCCATGTTCAGATCATTCCATATGTGTTGCATGCACTGTGGGTCAGTGGTGCAGATCAATACATACACTGCAAAGTCACTGGCAATAACATGTTTTATTTTATTTTATTGTTTGCTTTTTGTGAAATAGGATAAAATTACTAAAAATAAACAATATTAAAACAATCACTGTACACATTCATAGTATATAGAAGATAATTATTTAATGGTCACAAAGTAATTATTTATTCAAATAAATACCTGTCAGACAGTATGTGATTTCGTCTTCATGAGAGAAGACTTTGAGAGGAGACAGGGTTACATAAAAAAAAAAAAGATATATATATATATATATACACAGTATATACTGTATATATATATATATATATATATATATATTTATTACATAGTAGCAGTTAAAATATTTCTTGTAAATCTCAACTTATAACATTAATGTAATCAAATTAAATATAAAACCAAAGCTATTTGCCACTGCCAGGGAATTAACGTTTTTATATAAAATATTTTATAGTTTGTTATAGAAAAACAAGTTATGCTCAGAGTCCAGAGCCTCGATCATGACATTATAACAGGCACCTTAGAGACCTGTGCTTGGTTCGTTTAGCTGTCCCTTGGGCGCGGTACGCATGTAGTGTGAGCGCTAACCGCACCGGAGCACGGATCTTCTGATACTTGCAGCACGATTGCATATATATATTGTGAGAAGGCCATGTGTCACCATGTCCCAAACGACTCAAAATAATAAACCACAAAGTTAACAAAACGATGCACTCCACTGTGCTGAGCGAGAGTGCTTCTCTGCTGTCTTCACGTGCTATCGGAAACTTCCTATTTCCCACTTATGAAGTCGTGATTATGAGCACGTTCAGAGCCAGTGAGCAACAGGCTTTCGTAATAATAATAATAATAATAATAAACTGTGTTAATGCGCGATAAAATAATTGTCGGCGTTAATTAATGCATTAACACGATAATAACGCATTAACTTGCCCATCCCTAATATATACAGTGGGTACGGAAAGTATTCAGACCCCCTTAAATTTTTCACTCTTTGTTATATTGCAGCCATTTGCTAAAA